>NC_090273.1:10192500-10492500 GCF_040414725.1 Anabrus simplex
AGAAGAGTAATCAGAAATAAGGCTTTTTGCAGATGACGTTATTCTTTATAGAGTAATAAATAAGTCACAAGATTTTGAGAAACTGCAAAATGACCTCGATAATGTTGTGAGATGGACAGCAGGCAATGGTATCGTGATAAGCGGTGTCAAAAGTCAGGTTGTGAGTTTCACAAATAGGAAAAATCCTCTCAGGTTTAATTACTGCGTTGATGGGGTGAAAGTTCCTTATGGAGATCACTGTAAGTATCTAGGTAAGGAAAGATCTTCATTGGGGTAAACACATACATGGGATTGTAAGTAAAGGGTACAGATCTCTGCACATGGTAATGAGGGTGTTTAGGGATTGTAGTAAGGATATAAAGGAGAGAATGTATAGTTAATTGGTAAGACGCCCAACTAGAGTATGGTTCCAGTGTATATGACCCTCACCAGGATCACTTGATTCGAGAAACAGAATAAATCAAAAGGAGAGGATCTCGATTTGTTCTGGGTGACTTCCAACAAAAGAGTGCCGTTACAAAAATGTTGCAAAGTTTGGGCTGGGAAGACTTGGCTGCTCGACTAAGTGTTATGTTCCGACCTGTCAGTGGAGACATGGCCTAGAATGTTATTAGTAAACAAATAAGTGTGAAATTTGTTTCGAAAAGTAGGAGACATCACAGTATGAAGTTAGCGTGGGAATTCAAGCGTAAAAATTAGGACAAACTATTCCCTTTATAGTAAGAGGATTGGAATAATTTACCAAGGGAGATGTTCAATAAATTTCGAAACTCTTTGATATTATTTAAGAAAAGACTAGGCACACAACTGGTAGGGAATCTGACACCCGGATGACTGCCCTAAATGCAGATAACTGGCGAATGATTTGATTAATGGGGTTGATGGGAGTACATATGAATACAGCCTGTGCACTAAAGATGTGAATGTGGCACACCTACTACAAGCAGTATAATCACAGAAAAATATCAGGATGGGTAAGAGACAGGTGAACCTCAACTTTATCCTCTTGATAAACTGTTTTAGAATAGATGAAACAAGGGAGAAGATCAAAACAGCGTACTATTATCAGAGTAATGAAAACAAGGAAGATGAATTTCGTTAGCAGTGAGAAGCCATCTTAGACATTATGAACCAGTTAGAGACAAGGAAATACTTCAAAAGTCTAAAAATGTGTGATTATTAGAGGTATGTTAGAGAAGGACTCGTGGAATACACATAAGAAAGTTATAGTTTTGTTTTTTGTTTTTTTTTTGTTTTTTGCTAGGGGCTTTACGTCGCACCGACACAGATAGGTCTTATGGCGACGAATCAAGTTATAGTTTAACACTTCGTCAGTTGGAATAACTTTAGTATATTATGTTACGAACTAAGTAGCCTAACTACATGTATTAAGTATGATTGGAACAGATGAGTACTCTCTCTTCTGTTCGGGGTCATGCGTGGTTGGAGGAGAAGAGAATTCTCTGTTCATTCCTGTTGATGTCGAAATGTATGTGAAATTTGGTGGACATGGAATAAAATATTTTCATAGAAATGAAGCTATAAATTTTCGTCCCAGGCTGAGTGGCTCAGACGGTTGAGGCGCTCTCTTTCTGACCCCAACTTGGCAGGTTAGATTCTGGCTCAGTCTGGTGGTATTTGAAGGTGCTCAAATACGTCAGCCTCGTGTCAGTGGATTTACTGGCACGTAAAAGAAATACTGTGGGAAAAAATTCCGGCACCTCGGCGTCTCCGAAACACGTCAGGGTTGTTTTTCCCTTCGAACTCAGCGAGGGATCCAACCTCCACTGCAGTGTTCTGAAACGTGAGACTTTGGGTCAGGGGATACAACTGCGTTGGAGGACCAGTGCCTCGCCCAGGGTGCCTCACCTGCTGCGGTGAACAGGGTCCTTGTGGAAGTATGGGAAGAGTGGAAGGGATAGACAAGGAAGAGGGAAAGAAGCGGACCTGATCTTAAGTTAGGTACCATCCCAGCATTTCCCTGGAGAAGAATTGGGACACCACGAAAAACCACTTCGAGGATGGCTGAAGAGGGAATCGAACAGCTTTGTACTCAGTTGATCTCCCGAGGCTGAGTGGACCCCGTTCCAGCCCTCGTACCCTTTTGAAATTTCGTGGCAGAGCTGAGAATCAAACCCGGGCCTCCGGAGGTGGCGGCTAATCACACTAACCATTACACCAGAGAGACAGACCATTATTATTATTATATATATATATTGCGAATGAGCCCATTAGGACTACGCAAAGTACTTAGAGACAGGCATTTGCCTTTCTTTGTGCCCACACTTCCTTCATTCGTTTGCTGTGTGCTTCTTTTCTCTCTTGAGACCATGTTGTTCCGGTCTTCTTCTTTGGTTTTTCCTCTTGGTCAACTTGCCACTTATGAACTTTGGTTCTGAAGATAACCCGGCTTTGGATGTCTTCAGGTGTAATTCCTGCCAGTTTGAGATCTGTTTTAATTTCGCCAATCCATTTTATTGTGTCCGTTTTAGCTTTACTTCGGTTTTCATAAAATTCAACTATTTGCTTGGTAAGTCTATCTGGGTTCATCCTTTTTATATGTCCAAAGAATCTTAATCTGCGCTTTCTGATGTCGCTGTGAATGTTAGAAAATTGTTTGATTTCCTGTTTCCCTCTAAGGCGGTACTGTTCATCTACGAGTTTTGGGCCTAAAATTTTTCTAATGATCTTGCGTTCCTTTTTCTGAATATTTTCTAGATCAGTTTTCCTGTTCAAAATTAGTGTCTCTGATCCATAGAGGCATTCTGGTTTAATAACTGTATTATAGTGTCGTAGTTTAGCATGCTTGGAGAGACACTTTTTGTTATAGATGTTTTGGGTGAGTCTATACGCAGTTTCCATTTTTTGGCATCTAACTTCATTGGCTTTTGTTTCCATTCCATTCTCCTGAATTATTTCACCGAGATATTTGAATTGCCGGACCCGTTTTATTTTGCCATATTTTGTCTCCATGAATTTAGGGGCTTCTTTGCTGCAGGTCATGTATTCAGTTTTTTCAAACGATATTTGGAGGCCGACTTTTTCCGCTGTTTCTTTCAGGAGTTCGATCTGGTTTATGGCTGTTGAAACGTCACGAGTTAAGATTGCCAGATCGTCCGCAAATGCCAGGCAGTCTACTGCTAATTTGCCCCTACCAAGAGTGATTGGTTGGTCAATCTTGAGGGCAGACTTCTGTTTGCGCCATTCCTGTATTACCTTTTCAAGGACGCAGTTGAAGAGTAGTGGAGAGAGCCCATCTCCCTGTCTTACTCCTGTTTTGATCGGAAAAGGGTCTGAGATTTCCCCCATGAATTTAACCTTAGATTTTGTGTCTGTCAATGTCTCTTTTACAATTGCGAGTGTTTTCCGGTCTAGACCCTGTTCTTTTAATATCTGAAACAGTGATTGACGATCAACTGAATCATAGGCCTTTTTGAAATCAACAAAAGTACAAACTACATTTTTGCTACAAATTCTCTGATGCCTTAGGATTAACTTTAGGTTCAAAATTTGCTCTGGACATGAACGGCCTGGTCTGAAACCTGCTTGATATTCTCCAATTTTTGGTTCTAGTTGCTGTTGGGCTCTATCGAGAAGGCACTGAGATAAAATTTTGTAGGCAACAGATACCAATGAGATTCCTCTGTAGTTATTTACATCTGTTCTGTCTCCTTTCTTATGTAAAGGATGAATTAGTGCACTTTTCCAATCTTCTGGAATTTGTTCTGTTTCCCAAATCTCTTGGATGATACCGGTGAATTCTTTTATAGTATTTGGGCCTGCTGATTTGAGAATTTCTGCTATGATCCCATCCTCACCTGCAGCTTTATTCATTTTAAGTCGTTTTATCTGTCTGGTAATTTCTTCTTCATCCGGTGGCACTGAATTTGGGTTTGTGAAGTCAGGTTCCTGCGGTGGAAATCTTTGTGTTGGCTCTGGGCAGTTAAGCAGTTCTTCAAAATACCTTGCAAGTTCGGTGCAGTTTTCTTGATTGTTCAGTGCAAATTGCCCATTTACTTTCTTAAAGCAAAGGTTTTGTGGCTGATACCCTGTTAGCTTTGTTTTGAGGTTCTTGTAGAAATTTCGTGTGTGGTTTTTTTCGAAGTCCTTTTCAATTTCCAGTAGTTGATCTTTCTCGAATTTCCTTTTGGTCTGTCGGATTAATTTCGCTGCCTCTTTCCTGACTGCCAAAAACATTTTGTGATTCTTATCGGTCTTTTTGCTGTTCCACTTATTGTATGCATTCTGCCGGGATTGGATGGCTTGTTCACAGTCTGCGTTCCACCAAGGGTGTTTTTTTCTTTTCTGCAGAGGAATCAGTGTTTGTGCTGTTTCAATTAGTTTGGTCTTGAGTTGCTGCCAATTGTTGGACTGCTTTTTCTCTAATTCTTCGGTGAGAGATGGCTGGATCCGACTGGTATCAAATTTCGGAATTATTTGCTTCCTTCTTCTGAACCTTTGGGGTATCAACTGTAGTTTGACTCTTGTCAGATAGTGGTCTGAGTCTATGTTTGCACCCTTCCTTACTTGGACATTCATAATTTCTCTGTGGTTTGGGTACGAAATTGCCACGTGGTCAATTTGAAACTCGCCCAAGAGGGAGTTGGGTGATCTCCATGTCATTTGTTTAGAAGGTTTCTTCCTGAAGTGAGTCGACATGACTTTAAGGTTGAATGCCCTGCAGAATTCGACTAATCTCCGTCCATTTTGGTTCGTCCATTTATGTGCTGGGAATTTTCCAACTGTTTTCCTGTATTTCCTTTCCTTGCCTAGCTGAGCATTGAAATCTCCTAACAGAATTTTGACGTGGTTTTGAGGAATTTTTGATGCTGTTTCTTCTAGTATTTCCCAGGATTTGTCTACCTTCTCGCGATCTGTTTTATTGTCTTCATTGACTGGCATATGTGCATTGATCAGTGTGTATGATTTGTTTGCACACTTTAGGGTGATTGTCATTAGCCTATTGTTTACACATTTCACACCTATTACTGAGTTAAGTATGCTCTTCTTGACTGCAAATGCAACTCCTAAATGGGGTGTGTTTTTGAGAATCCGTTTGTCTGTTTTACTTTTGAAGAGTCTGTAATTCCCGAAATCCATTGCGTGTTCGCCATTATTATTATTATTATTATTATTATTATTATTATTATTATTATTATTATTATTATTATTATTATTATTATTACAAAATGTTGGTCTTACGACATGTTCTCTCCACGTGAGAGACACTGTAGTGCCGGAGTTTTGCCGTGAGTGCATGTAGATGAGTCGGGGAGAGAGTGATCAGTGTCTCGCGCTGATCAAATTAAAGTTTCCTCGTTACTGCGGTGTCTCCCGCCACCTGTTTGTGTTGCGAATTGAATTTGGAGTTGTAAACTCGCACTCTTCATCCCCTGCGGACCGCTACACCAATCAGAGAGCGCGCCAGCCGGAAAATGGCTTCCTGTCACATTGTCAAGAGCCGGGCTGTTAGTTCACTGTACATCTCTGTGGGCCTGCACAGATAACTTCGGCCCAGGAATGTACGTATGAACTAGGAAGATGAATTTATGAGGATAAAAATGAGTGGGAACATTGTGCGAGCAGCGGCCGCAGTTGAATGCGCCGAGTTTAGCTGCTAGAGTGATCCCTTTAGAAAAGGAAGAAGCTGAGACCGTTCAGGGAAATGTTGGCAAGATTCTTAACTGTTTCGCTTCTACATATTGTACACCTCCGCAGCAATTTCGACTCCAGGCAATTCATGAAATACCGAGGGAGTCGCCTTTGCTGTTAGGGCCGCGCAGCTGTGAGCTTGCATCCGGGAATAGTTGGTTCGAACCCCACTGCCATGAAGATGGTTTTCCGTGGTTTCCGATTTTTACACCAGGTAAATGCTAGGGCTGTATCTTAATTGTAAACATGGACGTTTCTTTTCCACTCCTAGCCCTTTCGTATCCTATCGTCGCCATAATACCTGTCTGTGTCGGTGCGACGTAAAGCAGATCGTAAAAAGAATAAAACACAGGAAATGTCAACCAACAATAGTCTTCTTCTTCTCCTTCTTATTCGTCTTCAAAATCTGTTTACCCTCCAGGGTTGGTTTCGCCGTCGGACCCAACGAGAGATTCCATATTACCGCCTCAAGGGCAGTGACCTGGAGACTTTGTGTTGGGTATACAACTGGTGAGGAGGACTAGTACTTCAACCAAGCGGCCTCACCTGCTATGCTGAACAGGGGCCTTGTGTGGGAGGATGGGAACGTTGGAAGGGATAGACAAGGAAGAGGGAAGGAAGGGGCCACGGAGTTAAGTCAGGAACCATCCCAACATTTCCCTGTAGGAGGAGTGGGAAACCACGGAAAATCACTTATAGAATGGATGATGTGGGAATTGAACTCCCCTCTACTCCATTGATCTCCCAAGGCTGAGTTGATCCCGATCCAGACCTAGTACCACTCTTCAAATTTCGTGGCAGAGCCGGGAATCGAACCCGGGCATCGGGGAACGTCAGCCAATCACACTAACCACTAGACCACAGAGGCGAACACTAACAATACTCACTCAGTATCCACGATCGTCAAGTCCTCCCGTCTGTTCGAGTCTCGCATGTGGAAAACAATCTCTCACTATCAGAATGTTCGCTGGCAGGTGGCAGACCTGGTGCTATGCACAAGCTAAGCTCTCCACGTGTTCATACAGAGTGAGGGCATCCAGCGTTTGGATCAATTAATCAATCACCTCTGGTCTGCGTTAACCAGGTGGCAGATTCTTCACGCAGTCCTTTCTTAAAATAGTTCAAAGGCGTTGGAAATGTATCCAAATTCTCCTTAATTACTCTTCCTGCAAACCAATATTTGCCATTCCAACCGTATCAACATATTGTGACCTTTGCTCTCCACTCGAGCTAAAATAATTTTCCACTGATAGCTCGGAACGTACCACTTAGTCGAGCAGCTCGTCTTCTTTCTATCAAGTCTTTCCAGCCCAGGTTTGCAACATTTTTGTAACGCTCCTCTTTTGTCGCAAATCACCCAGAACAAATCGAGCTGCTTTCTTGTGCAGTTCTTGAATCAAGTAATCCTGGCGAGGATTCCATACACTGGAACCAAACTCTAGTTGGAGTCTTACCGGAGACTTATACGCCCTCTCCTTTACATCCTTACTAAAACCCCTAAACATCCTCATTATCATGTGGAGAGATCTAACAACACAGTTTTTAAATGCTTGAGCGGACCGCTTGATGTGCCGACACTGTTTCACCCTTTCCCTATCTCATCATCAGATACCCAGACACACTAGAAATACCAGAACCAGGCCTCTCTGGATACCTCGCGCAATATATCTTCTTCACTTCAACCTGATGAACGAAGCCTAATGACCACCCTGTTTATGAAAACAATCATCGCCACTTAGTTCGTTACCATGACGATGCTCGCCTTTGATGCGCATAGCAACAAAATTATGAATATTTCCATTATTATAACTTTTAGAGTAATAACGTATGACATACTAGAGATTACAGTGGTGGTCGTGGTGATGATAATTGTTTTAAGAGGAAGTACAAGTGGCCAACATTCTCTATTAACAACAATCACAGGGGAAATATCTAAGGAGTCCAATACTTTGAAAAATGAAGACGTCGGCCAAAGTAAGACAGGTGTTACGAAGGGCGTGGAAATGAAAGACTCCCCAGTACCGGTCTGAAAAGAACAAATGTTGTCCACGGGAGGTTGAATACGACAGATGCAAGTGAGGAGCCTGGCAAAAGTAAGTGGAAGCAATGTCAGGACTCAGCTAAGGACTCCACGGTCGCCAATCTATTTTAGACTTTTCATACAGTACTAATACAGTATTTAGATGATAGCGTAACAGCAGTGCTACCTGTAGTGCTCGAAGGTCCGCATTCGATTCTATCCCCCGTACTGCCAGAGATTTAAGAATGGCATGAGGTATGCAATACGTGTCATGCAGCTTCACCTCCATGGGGGTGTGTGCCAGAAAAGCCCTTCACCACCGCGGTTTAGGAATAGCGTGACTGCCTCTGACCCGGAGACTTTTACGTCCGTCCGAGGGCTGGTTCGAGGTCCACTCAACCTATGTGATAACAACTGAAGGGCTATCTGACGGAGAGAATAATAGTCTAGATGATTCTCCCCTCTGACCGTGTGTTACCTCGTCATCTGAGCAGGGGTCGCTTGGTAAGCTAAGGATTTTCACAGCTATATCCCCATTGGAGGATTATACCTATATGGAAGTAGGAAACAGTGATTCCGTCCGGGATGAAATTATTGAAATCTAGGAATAATATCTGTATCCTTGGTTGAGTTAGCCACTTGCAAGCCCTCCTAATGGAGATCCCGCACAAGATGTAATACCCATTGTGTCACTGCCATTGATTGTCATTCGAAATGAGACTCTGATAAGAGCTCCTAATGGCCAGATATCGAATACAATCGATATTGAATCCATGCTGTAGGTTAGTATCGGGGCAGATAATCAGTGGAATTGGTCAGCCAATCAAAAGCCTGTGTTCCCTCCCCTGACTAATCACAACCCTATATAACTAGAGCAGGCCGATATTACAGACTTTCAGATATTACATGAACTTACACTAGATTTAAAAATTCTAAGATCTTAAATAGCTTTATAGTCCGCCTCGGTGGTGTAGCGATTAGTGTAATTAGCTGGCACCCTCGGAGGCCCGGGTTCGACTCCCGGCTCTGCCACGAAATTTGAAAAAATGGTACGAGGACTGGAACGGGGTCCACGGAGCCTCGGGAGGTCAACTCAGTAGACTGTGTTCGATTCCCACCTTACCATCGTGGTTTTCCCAATTCTGCAGGCAAACGCCGGGACGATGCCTGACGTAAGGCGACGGCCGCTTCCTTCCCTCTTCTTTATCCGTCCCTTCCAATCTTTCCACACATACACACATACACCACCACAACAACGCCCCTCAGCATAGCAGGTGAGGCCACCTGTGCGAGGTACTGGTCCTTCCACCAGGTGTATCCTTAACCCAAAGTCTCGCGCTCCAGGACACTGCCCTTGAGGCGGTAGAGGTGGGATCCCTCGCTGATTCCTAGGGAAAAAGCAACCCGGGAGGGTAAATGGATTAAGATAAAGAGGATTATTATTATTATTATTATTATTATTATTATTATTATTATTATTATTATTATTATTATTATTATTATTTGCTAGGGGCTTTACGTCGCGCCGACACAGATAGGTCTTATGGCGACGATGGGATAGGAAAGGCCTAGGAGTTGGAAGGAAGCGGCCGTGGCGTTAATTAAGGTACAGCCCCAGCATTTGCCTGGTGTGAAAATGGGAAACCACGGAAAACCATTTCCAGGGCTGCCGATAGTGGGATTCGAACCTTCTATCTCCCGGATGCAAGCTCACAGCCGCGCGCCTCTACGCGCACGGCCAACTCGCCCGGTATTATTATTATTATTATTATTATTATTATTATTATTATTATTATTATCATTATTATTATTATTATTATTATTATTATTATTATTATTATTATTATTATTATTATTGAAGGTGTATGTTCGAAGTACGCCCCAAGAACGTGAGTTAGAATAATCCACTTTGTCAGACAATCTAGCGATGTTAGCGCAGCCGGCGGTGATAGGTGCATTGTAAAAGATCAGCAGGCTGTCCTCGCAATGCACCAACAGCCGCGCTACGGTTCCCCACTGTCACAGCGGCCAGATTAGGTGTCGGATGGAAACAAGGTGATCTGCCATTCAAACAGATATTCTTGAAAAAGAAGCAGAAATGTGGAAAGGAGTGAGGCAAGTCTGCAATACCCTCCCCCTTCTTTTCAATGTTTATATAGGACAGGCGGTAGAGGAAATCAAAACTCTGAGATTTCCCGATGATATTCTTATTTTATTTGAGTCTGCAAAAGATATGGAAAAATTGCTGAATGGTACGGGCGGAGTCTTGGAAAAAGTGTACAAGATGAAAATAAATCAAAAAGAAATGTAATGAACTGTAGTCGAAGGAAGTCAGGTGATACAGATGAAGTCTCAAAGGAAGTTGATGAGTGCAGAAGTAAGGAGGACATAAAATGTAGAGCATCACAAGCAAGGAAGGATCACTTCGAACATTCACATATGAATTAGAAATATGCTTTTGGACGAGGCACTGTATGGAAGTGAAACGGTGCTGTAACTAGTTCAGACAGAAAGATGAGCTTTTGAAATGTGGTGTTACGAGAAGAATGTTGAAGAACGAGGAGATACTGAATCGAATTGGTGGGAGGAGAACGATACCAGAAGAAGGGGATACATCTTAAGATGGGACTTGTTTTGAGGGATGCACCGGCGGCAGAAACGGCAGGGTTAGACCAAGCTATGAATATCTCAAACAGATTAAAGTAGATGCAGGATGTAGTAGTTAGCACAGGATAGGGGTGCATGCAGTGCTGCATCATGCACTGATGACACAAACAATTACAATGTTCATAGCAGATTTTTCCCTTGTCTTCCTGTGAGCAAACCTTCCGCACCGTTTGCCCAAGTATTTCTGATACACCCTGTATAAAGACGTCTATTTAGCGAATTTCGATATGTTGGAGTGCACCTTATTCTATAGTGTTAGCAACTTTCATCATAGCCTCCCTGGCTCAGGCCTCTCACGGCTGGGTTCCGTGGTTCAAATCCCGGTCACTCCAAGTAAAATTTGTGCTGGACAAAGCGGAAGTAGGACAGGTTTTTCTCCGGGTAGTCCGGTTTTCCCTGTCATCTCTCATTCCAGCAACACTCTGCAAGTAAAGCCCCCAGCAAAAAAAAAAAAGAAAAAACTCTGCAATACCATTTCATTTCATCCGTCAGGTATTAATGATTGCCCCGCAGAAGTGCAACAGGCTTCGGCAGCCGGCACAATTTCTATCCTCGCCGCAGGATCGGGGCTGCATTCTTCCATCGCTGACCCAGTCATTGACTGGAAAACAGGTTGTAGGTTTCTAAGCAATTTTTATAAACCTACTCTCAAATGTTAAACATTGTATATACCTCCAAGTGATCAACAGTTGATGAACTAGACAGAGTGAGATGTCAAGTGCTATCAACCTTCACAAACATGTTCACGGTTAATATACAGCAGCTGTCAAACCAGGCCCGGAGAGAACTGTACAGCCTACTCAACCTGTGCTACGATAACTACTTCATACTACTGCGTCCGTCCGTCTGTCTGTCTGTCTGTCTGTCTGTCTGTCTGTCTGTCTGTCTGTCTGTCTGTCTGTCTGTCTGTCTGTCTGTCTGTCTGTCTGTCTGTCTGTCTGTCTGTCTGTCTGTCTGTCTGTCTGTCTGTCTGTCTGTCTGTCCGTCCGTCCGTCCGTCCGTCCGTCCGTCCGTCCGTCCGCGTGTGATTCTTGAATGTGAGTGACGAACTCGGCACGAGTAACTAATCCAGCCTCCAGTCTGGCATAGCTCATGTCCAACGACGTCGCATGGAAAACACAAGTCTCATAAATCTTCCCTTTATCTAACATTTGGTTGAAGCGAATGACAACCAGGCGAAGGTAAATCCTCAGTGTCTCAAAGTTAAGGCAGGCGAGCGTTGTGACGCCAGACCCAACCAAGCACAGTATTTACTTATTACTGTTCTGTCATATTGGGCGAAGTGCTCGGAAATTCATTCGAAGGAATGCAGCCTTCAAATACCTTAAACTTCCTCCACATTTTCAGGCAACCAGCCATACACGTGCGTACCTTGTGGTGTCTATTGTTTCCCCCGCAGAAAGCGAGGACATGACGAAGATGAATTTCCGAATGATATCCTCTTACTATCTCTTATAGACGTTGTCAAGTTCTATAGACACAGTGCTGATGATTCGTAACACAATAGCAGGGAAATACAGTCTCTCCCGGATATTTGGAGGGAGGTGCAGGCAAGATATGAGAGGGAAAAAGGAGCCACCTGCTATTTGGACTTCGACCGCCTCGTAAAAGATTAAAATCAAGAAAGAACGTCCGCAACGTCTCTGCCACTTTAAATAAATCACTATCAACAGCGCGCCGAGAGTTGTGGCGAAGTGGGACACAGCACATTTCGTAGTGGATGGTAACTCATGAACCTCCACCTCCTGAATATCGGCTCACCTGGACTACTTGGAGGAGTGGTGTTGGAAGGTGTAGGGAAAATCTCAGGGTGGAGGGGTGGAGGGGGGAGTATATGGAAAAAGAAACAGAACTTTGTGATTGTGGTGAAATACAAACTACCCAACACAGGTACAACTGTCAAATATTCCCTGTCCACTGAACACTTCAAGACCTCGTTCAAATGACCAAAGAGGGAATTGCTATCGCTAATTATTGGATGGACTCATCGTGAGCGCAAGAAATATATCTATAAAGTGCCACGTATTTTATATCACTTTAACGTGTATGTTACGTATATTTGTATTTATATTTTTTATTTATGTACTTTGTATCGTATCAACTCTCTGACACCAAATAATAATAACTACAAGTTAAGAATTATTACAACACGTTTTCAGAATTCAAATTCGATCATCCGCTAGAGTGATTAGTTAAAGACTAGCAAGACAGAAATCCGTCCGGTAATAATATATCGGAGAGAGACAAAGGGTTTGAAGGAAGAGGAAGAAGAGTTGTTCTATAAGACAGAAATTAGAATGTTAAGGTGAGCAATGGGGATCTCTTTCAATCTCTGGAGCAAACGGACGATATCAGAAGATGCCAGGACTGGAGAAAATAACAGAGAATCTGAGACAGTACAGTACAGTACGTCCATGTAAAGCGGTCTGAAGTAAATGCAACGATTGTGGCTACTCCAACCACTATTCTTATACCTTCATCTCTTTCACAAAATATACATAATATTTGTTTGAGCGCCAGTTGAGTTTTAGGAAAAAAAACAACAAAATTCGGTAGAGCATACCTCTTACCTCAATTATCTCAAGGCGTGAGGTGATAAACTCACACATGTGGCAATATACAGGGATATGGATCAGGACAATATTAGATTACGGTTGCATTTCCACAATTGAGGATTGTACTTGGAAATAGAATCACTTATTATAATTAAAATAAAACTGAGTTTATGACTATAATTTACGTCACAATGAACAAGCATTGACGTATTTTAATTTAACAAAAAATATATGTTGTGAGATTTGCTGTTACAATCAAAGAGAAAATGTAATCTAAACAAAGAAAGCTATTGGCATGAACTTGAAGTGAAATATGATATCGCCGCTGATTACATTCTTCTTCATGTTATTAATGCATAACATGTCTGATGCTTTAATTACCTGATGTCTGCTCACACCGCTGTTGAACTTGAAATTCCTGGAAAAACCAATGAGCTGAAGTCGGGAGCCGTCTGCTGTTATCTTCTTATGTAAACGGGAGTTGACCTACATTCCCAGTATGAGTGTAATAAGCTCCAAAATAGTTACGTTACCGAGCTCGATAGCTGCAGTCACTTAAGTGAGGCCAGTATCCAGTAATCGGGAGATAGTGGGTTCGAACCCCACTGTCGGCAGCCCTGAAGATGGTTTTCCATGGTTTCCCATTTTCACACCAGGCAAATGCTGGGGCTGTACCTTAATTAAAGCCACGGCCGCTTCCTTCCCATTCCTAGGCCTTTCCCATCCCATCGTCACCATAAGACATATCTGTGTCGGTGCGACGTAAAGCAAATAGCAAAAAAAAATGTAGTTACGTTCACTCAATAGATTGTAATAAATTGGAAAATATTATTGAAACACCTTGTGAAGTCCATTCTAACATGTAAACGATGTTTCACTATCAGCATAGTACCAGTCTCTACTCGGATACAACCACCACTCGTAGACCTCTTTGATGATTCAAAAACTTCTTCAAACACATCTCTTAACTCTGACAACCACACTAAGACCACTGACCATCACTCTTCCTCCACTTCTTCCATCCATTTGATTGATAGCTCACACCACCGTTGCATCGACGTTTATAACCTCGTGATGACCACTCCTCTCCCTACTCTCTGGTCATCCCTTCCACCTCAACATACTGTAGCTGGCGAATGCAGACACTTGGTCGAAATCACGTGCCCACGCACTGATGTCATCAGTCATGAGTCGTATAAGCTCGCCCACGCGGACTACGGATGACTACCTTGCATGTGTCAGCGGGAAACCTACTTGCTCAATACATTCTTGGTTAAACATAGCCTCGATTGCAAAATACTATGCCAGCTCATCTGGCCAGAGTTACAAGCCACAGCATGACTAATTGAAACAAACAAATCCCACTTATTAATGTACAAAATAATTGCAAACAAAATTCACTTAACCTATGATTAAATACAATAATATGCGTGATACCTAATTATTACAATCTAAATGATGAGAAACAGAATATAAAATATAATGAATCGGGTTAATAATAATAATAATAATAATAATAATAATAATAATAATAATAATAATAAATAATGAATGGAATCTGTAACCCTGTTGTACAGTTACACGATCAAGAGAAGATCTAAAGAAAGGCAAGGGATTAGCTGCCGAGGTGTACAAAATTGCATACTGGCTAAAGGAGATCAAACAAGATGCAACACATAAGGCAAGATGGAAGAGGACAGTCATGGCACCGAACTACTAATAAGGGATAATCGGGAAGATGAATAATAACTAGAATTAAGAATGATTAAAAGGTAAATTTAAAATGGGACTAATATTTCAAAAATGTCCACATTAAGCGAATATAAATTCCATTGGTGACCACTTAGTTTTGATCTGAACCGCACTTGACAGCTTTGATCCTGGCTCAGTCCGGTGGTATTTGGAGGTACTCAAATGCGGAAACCTTGTGTCTGTAGATTTACTGGCACGAAAAAGAACTCCTATGGGACTAAATTCTGGCACCTCGGCGTTTCCGAGAACCGTAAAAGTAGTTACTGGGACGTAGAAACCAAAAACATTATTATTATAGTTTGGAATGGTCGGGCATCATCCGAGGTGGGTGGGCTGATAATGGAATCTAGACTCAGGAAACATTATTTAGTTCGTGCTCAAACAGACTATATTTATTTACTATTGTTCTGTCACATTGGTTAAAACACTGTAAAATTTGCTCCAAAATATGCAGTGGCTCAACCTTGAAATAGCAACCTAGGCTCTCCCAATAAACATATGCTGTAGCTTTTCCGCTGTTTAGAAGCTGTTCAACTTTTGAAGCCACCTGTAGCGTAAAAGGAAAACGGGTTTGAATTTACTGACACCTCCTGTTATAAGCATCCCGTCACTGCAAAGGCGAAAGAAGGGTGAGGCGGTCTTCGCGGGTCGCCGCGTCCATGAACAGAACTGTCACCAATTATAACTGTAGAGAGAAGGAACTCTCTCGACAACAAGCTCACTTTCGTGTCTCGGTTATTGCTTTCGTAAACCTCGTTACAACACCATATTACCTCCGCGATTTCACACCACCTCGCTCAAAGTGGCAGGTACACCTTGACGTTACTATTGAATTATTTTCGACGTAAAATACTTTCGCAGCCGTAATGTGGGTAATACGTAAGAGTTTTAACCAATAATTTCTAGATTTCACGCACGAATAGTTCATTGTTAACTGCAATAAGTGTCTAACGTCTGTATAACGCCATTACGTCATGCAACAGAGCATCCATCTTGACCTACTAAAAGCATCGTGCCACATGATTAACAATTAGTGTACCTCAGATAGCACGTGCACTTTGATTCGTCTCAGCGTACTATAATATGAAAAACGAATGAAAAAGTTATCAAATTTTCCTTTGGGAAAATCAAATTATCAAAGTGATCACTAACGAATCGTTTTCAAGAGACCTCTGTATGGAATTTGGAGTGGACAATTGTAGGATTCAGTGCATCCAAATGGAATACAAAAACGACCGTGAATGAAACAATTAGTTCATTGCAGTATGATGAGACGAATTCTCTGTGATAAAGAGCCTTCTGTATGTCCCTCAGTCATCGCTACCCATCAATACTTCATATCACAGCCAGCAAAGTTACATCGACCATTCCGCGCGTAATGCAGCCGCAGAAAGGATTTTTTTTCTTATTAATGATTATGTGCCATCAGTAAGGAGCCTCCCTATTGGTAGGCAACACCTTAGACACATGAGGATAGTGATTGCTTGCGGAGGAGAAATGCTGAACTTTCTGAAGAGCACTTGCTTTTCAAGGCCAGGTGTCCCTATAAATAGGAGCAACCTTGAACCTTATGGATCTATCACGATCAGTGCTACAGATGGTGGGGTTCTCCTTACACAAGGCTTCTGGTGAGCTCGGGCAGCTTCTAAGGTAGGCGGCTATCATGTAAACTTATTCACGTCTAGCGACGAGAAGATATCAGAGTTCCCCTCTAGCATGTAACTAGTAGGGTCCATCCGCGTTCAGCTAAAAGCAATGCAGGTTTCCAGGCTAACTTGCTATGAAGTGTAAGCACCCAAGCGGCGCTATGTATTAAGGATGTACGAGTGTTGACCCTCGTTTCTCTTATTTACTTTTGCTTTGTGTGACTAAGCTTTTGGAAATTTAAACTTTCCTTCTTGCTTTTCGGTTTTTAATTTCCTTGTCCGATCTTAGTCACAAATTTACTGTAGTATAGCTTATCCTCTGTGTCACTAGGCCTTCTGTCCCATTAGTTTTTATCATCCGCATGTGACGGGATTGCTTGAGAGGGTTCACTGTTTTTCACCTTTTGTATCGAATTCCATTTATGTAATTCTTGGCCTTGTAGGATGAGCTAATGCTCCTGCTTTCCTGGATACTTCGAGTCCAAAACTTGGTGCTGCAGCGAGTGTCAAATAGCGTAAACGCTGAAAAGCTCTACGGTGGACTAGGAGATACTCTGATGCAGATTCTAGACCCGTTCGGCCATTGAAAGTTATAGTTGAGAGCACTATATCCCTCTGAAGTATACATTTGACTCTTGGAAGCTCAAAAGGCTTTTCATTGTACGAAAAACCAAAGATTCTCTTACCAAAGATATTGTAGAGGATAATAAATCTTGGATATTGGGATTGTATCGTCCCCAATGATATTATGAAACTCTAAAGTTCCACTCTTAAGTTTTGGTACATCTACTAATAAATATTTATTCTGGTTGTTATTACCTGTTAATCACTATTGTTGTTTCTTTTGAGAAAAGAAAATAACAAAAAATATTTAGGAAATACACTCAAAATTTAAAGATTTTGCTGTGATCTTTTGTCCCGTTACCTGGGCTCTGTCGCTTTTCTCCATCTACTACGCTTGTGCCCTTTACATATTAATTGGGTATATGATAGAAATATACTGCTGTGTCAGGAATTTGGTAATTATCTCCTATTACTACAAAGGTCACTTGAAATAGCAACATCAACCACAGAAATTAATGTCTTCGAAAGGTTCGTGAACATTGTGTGAACATTCTTTTCTCAACAAGTTAATGATGTTCACATAATGAATTGTTGTAGCTAATGTTAGAATATACCAGGCGAGTTGGTCGTGCGGTTAGGGGCACGCAGCTGTGAGCTCGCATCCGGAAGGTAGTGGGCTCGAACCCCACTGTCGGCAGCCCTGAAAATGGTTTTCCATTTTCACACCAGGCAAATGCTGGGGCTGTACTTTAATTAAAGCCACGGACGCTTCCTTCCCATTCCTAGGCCTTTCCTGTCCCATATCGTCGCCATAAGACCTATGTGTGTCCGTGCGACGTAAAGAAATAGAGAAAATGTTAGATTAAAGAATGTGTGAAACTCGTGAGTCAGATATTTATGCGTCAGTGCTACGATGTTGAGTTTACTGTTAACTGCTAAAGTGTAACGTAACCTTCTGTTCTCTCTGTAACGAAGTAGAATTATAAGTACGACGCCTGTGCAGCTCGCTGGAGAAGCTTGGTCCGTAATTACTGGAGCTCGAGTCTTGCAGTCGATAATCACTAATCTTCTTACCGTCTTCAGTATCGGAATAATTTAGCTGTGCCAATCGCCTCTTCAGCTCAGACATAATCCGTCACGACTTATCTTCCTTCTAGAGACAAAGCATCCACCAATCAAGATGGTTCACTCTCGGCGATAAGGCTTATTACTTTGTCCATAGCTCCAGCTATAAAACTCAAAGCCGGAAAGAATGAAACCCACATATACCATAGACATCAGACTAGAGATTAAAAGCGAAGAAAGAAACTCTCTAGAACGTCAGTGCATTCTGGTGGCTGGCGACGCAACTAATCACTAGGATTCTCAATCAGTAATAGGTTGGACTGGAAACTTTCTGAGTAACAAGAAATATACTATATGCTGCACAACGGTTATGCAATGAGCTTTGCATAAAGATTAGGGGTATGGCCCATCAGAACCCCTACAATTTATGTTGCTCTCGCTATATTACGGAAGAACGGGCTAGACGACATTTCCGAACAAACAAATTAGTTTGCATTCTAACCCATCATTGCCTAAACACCCGGGGTCCACCGATCACACAGACAAAGCATTTGCTTAATAATGTTCTGCGTTGTTCTTTTTTTACTTTTTAATCGTCTGTTTAACGTCGCAGACAGGTCTTGAGGTGACTATGGGAGAGGAAAGGGATGGGAGTGGGAAGGAAGCGGCTGTGACCTTAATTAAGGTACAGCCCCAGCATTTTCCTGTTGTGAAAATAGGAAACCACGGAAAATAATCCTCTGGGCTGCTGGCATTGGGGCTCGAACCACTATCTCCCGTATATCGGATACTGGCCGCACTTAAGCTATCGAACTCCGTAATGTTCTGCATAAACGATGATAAGAACAAAAAGTAAGACAGAATATGAAAAATGCCAGCCTGTATAGCTCAGACGGTAGAGCGCTGGCCCTCTGACCCCAAGTAGGTTGGTTCAATCCTGGCTCACTGCGGTGGTATTTGAAGGTGTTCAAATAAGAGAACCTCATGTCCGTAGATTTACGAGCTTCTAAAGGAACTCGAGAAACGTTAAAAGTAGTTACTGGGACTTGATACAAATTACTTTATTAAAAACAAGAATATAAACTTTTCACTACTGGTTTTAAGTCCACCGACTTGGACAGGCCGATGATGGGATACATCACGGCTGTCTACGCTTTCTCTTGCCAAGATAAATAAAGTACCTGTCAATTAATACTCGATACCTATCGTACTTCATATTACCTGTACATTCCGTGGCCTATTTTTAATCTGAGACTAACATTCACACCATCATATGTCTGGCCTAACAAAGTAACCAGATGAAATAATTATCCGCTGTATTCACAGGAGCAGGATGTGTGGGGCTTCCATTTCCACTGTGTGACACAATATCTTTGTTGCAAGACAAAATTTAATTTCGTTTCCGTAAGTCTGTGCTAATCCTGGGCGCTGCATGCCTGAAGCTTTGCTAATTCTTCCTCTAATCCATGAGTGAAATGTTTAACTTCCTTCTGAAGCTTAGAACAAGGGTAGTAGAGAGTCCGAAGTGTTCTGTTTAGATAATCCTGCTACTATGTGACAAAAGAATGGTCATACATTCGGGGATGAAATGGAGTTCACTGCCGGCCGTGTTACTGAGAATTAAACACACAGATGGAGGTCGATCATGTCGAGCAAGGTTGTATCTTTTTCCTAGGCTGCATTACAGTCTGTATCCATATTTCAGAGAATGAATTGAATTGAAGACTGGCTAAATAAAATAAATAAATAAATAAATAAATAAATAAATAAATAAATAAATAAATAAATAAATAAATAAATAAATAAATAAATAAATAAATAATCGTGATTTCCTGTTTATCGTTTAAATGAATCAAGTAACGGTTCTTTGTGTATACCGCAAGACGCCGCTAGCTTTATTTGCCACATGATGATGGTTTTTTAAACATTCAAAGATAAAATCAAGGTTCATGATCGAATTTCGAGCTTTTTCAATACATGTAACTGAAAGTTGACATAATAAACAATATTACAAATGATAACTGATGACCTATAAATTTCAGAAGAAAGGAGTGCTGTATCATGATAGTGTAAAGCAACAGCTTCCCAAGAAAATATTCATTGAATCCAGTAGTTAGAAAGAAGTGGGAACATAGCAGAAACTGTTGGTGGATTCTAATATTATTATTCGAAATAAGAGAGCATAGCAGCAACTGTTGGTGGATTCTAATATTATTATTCGAAATAAGAGAACATACCAGAAACCGTTGGTGGATTCTAATATTATTATTCGAAATAAGAGAACATAGCAGCAACTGTTGGTGGATTCTAATATTATTATTCGAAATAAGAGAGCATAGCAGCAACTGTTGGTGGATTCTAATATTATTATTCGAAATAAGAGAACATACCAGAAACCGTTGGTGGATTCTAATATTATTATTCGAAATAAGAGAACATAGCAGCAACTGTTGGTGGATTCTAATGTTATTATTCGAAATAAGAGAGCATAGCAGCAACTGTTGGTGGATTCTAATATTATTATTCGAAATAAGAGAACATAGCAGCAACTGTTGGTGGATTCTAATATTATTATTCGAAATAAGAGAACATAGCAGGAACTGTTGGTGGATTCTAATATTATTATTCGAAATAAGAGAACATAGCAGCAACTGTTGGTGGATTATAATATTATTATTCGAAACATGAGAACATAGCAGAAACCGTTGGTGGATTCTAATATTATTTTTCGAAATAAGAGAGCGTAGCAGCAACTGTTGGTGGATTCTAAAATTATTATACGAAATAAGAGAGCGTAGCAGAAAATGTCAGTAGATTCTAATGTTATTGTTTTAAACAAGAGAAAATAGCGGAAACTTGGTGGATTCAGAATGTTTGGTCCTGCATCATATCATAAATATATATCGGTTATCTTCACAACATAAAAGGGGTTGGATTTGCTGAGGCATGGCTGCAAGGTTTCTTTTATGTGAGCACGTCGTGTAAATGGATAGAGCACAAAACCACGTATACCGACACTAGACGAGCAAGTCATCAGTGGTTTTATATGTCCATGGACTTATGATTGAAAGTGTCTACATCAAATGACGAGCCAGTGTCAGTAATGAGGCGGGGTGGTATCTTCTCACAGTAAAGTCTGCTCTGTTCGACGCTTGAAAACGGCACAATTTTCGAACCACTGCGAGTTGTTCTTTCTTCTAAATGTCCTTTCCTGGAATTCGGCTTGCATAAATTCGTCATATGCCTCATAATTTCTAAATGTTTGCACAATTTCCTTTTTGTAAATTGGTCTCGAAGTTATATTGTTGTGACTTCTTATACGTGCTCTATACGGTACAGCTCACGATATACTGCACTATGTGACGTTCATTTAACGCGTGCGTTCGCTCTGCACTGTCCATGTCCTTCCAGAAGTAACTAGATATCTTTGGTCATCGTGTAAGATCTTGATCGATAATTCTACTGTTCTGTGCGCGGTTTGTATCCCATAACTAGAACCTGGATGCTTGAGCAGTAATAGTCTACGTTAGAAAACAAATAGCCCGCTCTTTCGTATTGTAAGGAGAGTACTATAACTTGTAGGGGTTCTAATAAGCAAGACCCCTGATGTGCCCGCAAATCTCACAGCAGAAGTGTTGTCCGCGCTGCTCTATACTTGTTACTTCCTTCAGTAAGCTAGCATTCTAACCTATTATTGCCTAAACATCCGATCTATAGATTGTAAGGATTTAAAATCTTCGTCGCCCTACTGTTAAGACGTACTGTATTCTATGTTAAATACGGATGTTTGTTGGTGATCATCCTGTGAGAGAGTCGGACAAGACCGCGATGTCAGTGCTGACGCCAGCTCGATATTCTCCTGTCAGCAGCTGTCTGCGGTTCTCTGTTCAACCGTTCACTTGCTGCTGCCCAGCCGTCGCCAACATTGCAAGCATGACTAATGCGACCAATACCCGTCTCTATTCGGTCAATTAATACAGTGCGGAGTGGCCGTGCTATGACTGTGACGCCAAGCTCTGCATCAGTGGGTTCGAATCTCAACGTCGGCTGTACTGAGAATGGGTTTTGTTGTTTCCTATTTTCACTTCGAGACAAATGCCGGGATTCAGAGCCGATTCCTTCCACCTCTCACCGAATTTAATTTATTTTATCTTCATTAGCTCCTCAAATGAGGTTGGTGTTACGAAGGGCATCCAGCCGTAAAAACACACCATGTAATTCCATCTGACCTCATCCCCGACCCCATACCACGAAACGCAACTGAGGGGTTGACATATATTTACATTATTATTATTATTATTATTATTATTATTATTATTATTATTATTATTATTATTATTATTATTATTATTATTTTCTCGGCAAAGCAAAGTCGTTTGTGTACAGGCCATGAAGGCCCTTGGAGGGGTCGAGTTGTTAGCTCTACGCCCGGCCACCACCTTTATCCTCAGGAATAAACCTGGTACTTATTTTTACTGTAGAGCCATGTTCATCTCCGGAAGTAGAAAAGTCCTATTAGAAAATTTGTCAACTTCCTGGCGGGGAATCGAATCCATCTCCTTCCACCGAGCGAGCAAGGCTTTACCGGCTCGGCTATGGAGCCTCATCGAGTTGAAAGGAAGCTGGTAGTATTCCGTGACTGTCGTAAGATCTCTAGTTTTATATGAAATCCGAACTACGGAGACGAGACATTTAATTTCCAAAACTTTACATACCGTGGCCGGTATTTGAACCACAGGTACCTTGCTAAGAATACTGAAAATAAAATCTTATTTTCTCTTCTTTCTGATCTTTCACCAATTACCCTTGGCTGAACTAGAGGAGGATTTGGCGCAGTTTTACTGCCGGATTCCCTTGCTGAAACCAACCCTAGGTAGAAGGAGGTACTCAGTATTCTGTGGGTCCGTGCTAGTTGGTAGTGGAGCATATCACTGGAGTTAAGGCGCAGACGAGAACATGAACTAAGGATAAGAAATTTGTGGTCACCGCTTAACCATGAACTCGATAACCTTCAGTACACGCTCTATTCTTCACTACGTCTCCACATTAAGTCAGGAGGTTTGTGCACAGGAGAGATTTAAAACATAACTTATTGGGCACTCTTGAACGGAAAAAGTTATTACCGTGAACAATTATTATGTTGATCGCAGGGCCATGGAAAGGGATATTTAATGAACGACCTACGCACTCATGATAAAAACATAATAGACTCTAACATAGTGGCAGACGGTGATAACTCTGATACATTATTCCGATGTCGGTGGTTACATTTTTGAAGGACACGTTCCCCAAACAGCACGTTTTAAACGCGGCTGTCTTTGTAACACAATTCGAGGCGCCGAATCGTTGCATCGATGCGTCCATCGATGTGGTGTGGTAATCTAGTTGAGAGAACGTCGTTTGGTGCTCTGTCAGGCCCAACACTTCTCCTGCGTTCCACTCAAGTGAGAGTTCTGTTGCTGCTCGGCCACCGTACTTCGTCGTACTCTTCCTACGTGCCCCTCAGAATGAGAATTATAAACAGACGCCGCATTTGTAGCCTGTAATACTGTAGCTTCGAATTCAAGGAAGTGCCGTCTAACCCGTTCTTCCACGATGTAAAGAGAGTAACATAAATTTAAGGGGTTCTCATCAGCAGCACCCCTAATGTTTATGCAAAACTCATAGCATAACCGTTGTGCAGCCAGTTATGCAGTCGTGTATGCCTGTTACTCGCTTCACAAAGTTACTTGTTACCGCCCAAAATGTCGAAGTCTAATTATAAACATTAGACACATTCAGACACATTAAGTGTTTCTTCCTCGTTGTCAACAATGAGGAACAATCAAGCTACATGTATTGAGTTGGGGGAACTATCTATTACTTTCAGATGCTTGTTTAAATAGGACGATGCTTGGAGTGCACAACTTCTAAACCTGGGTGCATTCCAAAATATTACACTATATTACTAATCTCGGAGGAAAAGCAGATAAGTCACTTTCTTCAGTTTATAATTTTTTCAGTAACCTACTAAGGCCAATGCTCTCTATCCTTTGACACCAATTGAAGAAACAGGCAAATATTATTCCCAGATTATTCAATAACACAAAAGAGTCCCTGGTAAGAACCAGAAGTTGAGTTATCTTGTTAATATTCTGAATATTGTTAATAAAAGTGGCTTCAACCAGACAAGTCACTTTGTCCTATGTGCAATAAATTATGTGTGTATATTATGGATATGAAAATTATTGTCTTGTAAATGAATTATTGGTAGTTAATTTGCACACCTAATTCTGTTAAAGAGAACTGTTCAATACACTAATGTGACATACACTGGTCCATATTAGAAAATAATGCCTGGTGAATATAGGACAAGTCACTTTAACTCAGCTCATTTTTGAACTGAACGAAATACAAACAAAACCCTTATTTCAAAAGCTGTTTCGTATAACACAGAATGGTTTGACAAAATTTTCTGAATCGGTGATTTCGTACTCGTTAAAAACGAACAAAAATGCTTGACCTGAGAACTTTAAGTTTTGACTTATCTTGCTACTCCTTAGGGTGAGTGATAAACGTGTACAAAGATTCAGTGAATTCCGGTTGTTTACAATAAGCAATTAAATACTTAACCACATGAAATGTTAACACACCGAATGAGGCACATAAAATTACATATGTGATGTGAACGTCATGTAAACGGATAAAGAAAGAACTTTCACTACGACAACGAGACTCTTCCACGTAGGAAATAGGAAATAGCGAATAGTTGCAATACTTCTGTGTCCACTCCTACATTATTCGTCTTGACTGACGACACAGTCCCAATAAGTTGTCCTCATACTGGATTCCTTCTCGTCCTGGTAAATCTACTGTCATGATGTCCCACATTTAATTTGGGTACACAGGTATGTAGCCCGTCGATAATAATAACTGGAAGATATAACCCTTGGATGCATAAAAGTAAATCAGTATTCAACGGAACCTCCAGTTCTGCGTGGGATCCGAGATGCAGGGAATTGAACTTTTATTTCAGGAATTTCACAACGATGACAACGATACAGATAGGTTTCAATGTTTATCAGTCACAGCCAGGGGATCCAGGCGTTCTGAGGTACATTCATTTCATTCAAACAAGTTCACGACGAAATTTCACTGCACCTAGCCTGCTCTTCCGGCCAAATTTTCACCTCGAGGCTAGAGGTAGATTATGGTATGACTGACAGAGTTATTATTGATTGGCTTGTGTGGGGTCGTCAATGCTATTGCGAGCTGGTAACAGAATTACCGCAGCCATTAGAGACGGTGTTCCAGCCTAACCCTCAGTAACTACCACCAAAGCGATGTTATAAATTAAATTTAAAATCTACCTTTAATTTAAATTACATGGTTATTGTACACGATATTGCGAATTTTAGGTAACTCTGAAATTAATAGAGTACTACGAGCTTTTTACGATGCCTTACGGAAATTTGACTAGGGATAAATATTTGAACACAAAATTCATGGAGTTTGTCAGAAATAAACGACCAACTCAAGGTAACACGAAATGGTACATCCATCGAGCAAGTCGCGGAATTCTTCTGATTGGGAATTGTCTTTAACACTGACAGTTAATTATTTTTCTGCTTCCTTGGTGTTTTCCCGTCAAGATGCGAGGTCCGCCATAATTCTACATCGGGCCATCCACTTCACGAATTCAATAGTATCAGCACGTCGTATGCCAACATGCCGCATATCCTCGCATACGCAGTCCATCCTGCCTTTTCTTGGCATTCCCCTTGGTCTCCGTCCATCACGGTTAAACGTGAAAGCTTGCTGGATCCGCTCTGATCAAGATCCATACCAGCGAAACCTTGTCCCTCGCATCTTGTTCTGTATCGCGACAACTTTGGAAGATGTTTTAACTCCTGGGGTAATCAAGCCGCATGACTCCCAGTGACCATCTTAGCATCTTCATTTCCATAGTACGAAGTATCTGCTCGTGTCTGGTAGTCGAAGACCAACTCTCCGCACCACAGAGAGCTACTGGGCGGACAATCTTTGACGTGAGATACAGAGATGTCACATGGGACGGCTGTAACTTGTCTCCGTTTGAGCCAGGCAGAGTTTCCTCGAGCTGGAACACCCTGGAGCGTACCATCATCTGCTGACAGGTGAGAACTCACAGGACTTCCTAAGAGAAATGTAATTGGCAAGAATTGTGCCACCCGTGTGGGGGCCAACCAGGCACGCAATCTTAGAGAAATCTTAGAGAGGTTGAGACGCAGTCCAAACAAATCCAGCCATTCTTTCCACTGATTGACAAGTCGTTCAAGTCTGTTCCGGGAGTTACTAGCCAGCGTAACATCATCAGCATAAAGCAGAGACCGTGGCAAAGGGTTCTAAAAGTCTGAAGTCGCAGAGTTCATGTAGAGAATAAATAGCAACGGTGATAATGCTGAACCCTGGCGGATGCCCACTCGAATGCTAAAGGGCTAAGTGATATCGCAGCGCAGGAAACAGAACTGGTGCTGTTATTATAAAGAAGTGGTAACCAGCTTCCGGGAGAGAATGCGAAGGTAGGGAGTACAAGATCAGCTCGTTTGGGAGCCCGTATAATGGCTTTTCCAAGTCCAGAAACGCCGTTTGGACTGTTCTTTCATCCAAATTCCTTTCTATCAACAGACAAGCAGTGTGGATCTCGTCAATTCTTCCGCAGACCTTTACTAAAGCCACACTCGTTTGGTGAGAATTCGAGCATCAGTTTCACGTTCAAGGGATTTCAAGGCGTGGCATAGGAGACGGATAGGACAGTAATTGGTAGAAACAGTGACACAAGCTTTACCTTTTCAAATGGGCACATTAATGCTGGTCCACCGGGTGGAAGGTACCTCATACTTCTCAATGCACTGGTTAAAGATCCCTGCTATAAATACTGCCCTTCCAAATATCTGCCAGGACGTCATACAGTAAAACTGCCTTGCCATTTCTCATGGTACGGATGGCAATCATAACCTCGGCTGCTGTAATGGGAGATACTGCACCTTCTGTAAAATTTACAGTTGGAATTGGTGGAGGCTGAAATTCTTCATTGCAGACTACATCGAAGTAACTGCGTCAGCGATTTAGAATGCCTGCCTGTTTTCGTAGAATAGTCCATGTTCATCTTTGACGTGGGCGACATCACGTGTACTCCGATGATGAGGCTTTCCCAACTTGTGTATAGAATTAGCTCCCTCAGTTCTGTCGAGATTTTACATCAAGCTCTATATCAGTCTTAGAGTGGGTCTGGGTTTTGTAGAGAGTATTCTGGAGTTGTATTGCATGCTGGATGTCCAAATCAAATCAAAATCCCTTTAGTTACAAAAGAGATGTCTTGCTGGGTGGCAAATGACACACAAACTGTACTTAAACACATAATCAACGCATGTACAGTATGTGGAATCACTTCAAACAATACTATACAAGTGCTATAAGATTTCAATATGCATTACATTATTTACCATACATAACATGCATAACGACCTACTGGGTATTAACAAGAGCCTCTTTTGCCACCATTTTTCAGAGCTACCGCAGCGGTCCCAGGGCCCACGACGTTCCCAATATACTTCACCCCTACAGGCAGTCCCGTACTTAGATTGTTTAACCTCCACATACAATGGGGATGGAACTAATTTATCCACAACAATTCTTTATATGCAATGACCTGCACAGGTTGAATGCCCTGTAACGTTTCATTTCCGTTCTCTGTTGCTGTTTATTCTTTTCTTGAATATGTGTACAGATTTTGGAAAAAAGATCAAACACGTTATTCCGTCACCAAATCTGTTTGTCTACGAAACGCCTTTCTGGTCTTCTTACACCCAAAATTGCCTGAATGCTGACAATTAATATCTACCACAAATTAAGAAAAGGATAGTGATGTGAAGGAATTATTTCAAAACAAGAAGAACTTGTCACTAAATGAACACGTCAAATTGGAGACATGAAGGTCGTTCCTAAAGATCCTTGCTTGGAGTGTGAATCAGTGAAATGTTAGCTCTAGTTCTGACTGTGAAAGGGTAATTACATCATAATAGAAGATGAGGAGGAGGCAGAAATATAAGACGCGAATATGGACATAGAGCGAAGGTACCCACAACCTCTAACAATTAAAAAAGGACTGAAAATACCTCTTTTCGTGAAATATTACGTATCTTATCATATTGTTCGTTTAAAAGGTATTTGTGCTGTACTATGTGCAGTATAATTCTCACTTTATGCAGTAGAAGGAAAATTTCTTGAAATTAATACCTTCCTCAAAGCATTTTGACTGTTTCGAAATGACTTCCTCAGCGACGATATCGGGAGATTTATCGAAACAAACAAAATGACCTGACGCTCGAGAGAGATGTCGAGAGACTGCGAGACGAGGCGAACGTGATTCAGAGGAGGACAGAAGATATTTCAAAGCTTTCAGCGAAAGCATTTTTTCAGGGGACTCCCACGGCCTGTCAGTGTGAGTAATACAACACACTCATTCCGGGGGTCGAAACTGCTATAAACCTCATGGTTACTGGCATATTAACAGGAATGAAGAAGAGTGGAAAGCCAATACGGTTAACTGTTAGTTGATGAATACGATAAGGGGCTGTCAAATGAAAAGCCCTAACACAAATTCCACGCCAAAGGTGGCAACACTGTTGTTACTGCCATCACTGTGGCAGGAGAACTGCAGTTGTTGGGTGATGTCTTTGTTGGTGCGCGGACTGCTCTAGTGTGTTCGTCCAGCTGTAGAAAGGGAGGCAAGCAAAGAAGAACAGAGAAGTGTGGCTCGTGTTCTGGGGCTGAGGGTGCTGTAGTCGCATGTCCATGACGAGTGTGCACGAGTGGTGTAGGAGATTCCGAGAAGGGCGCACTCCTGATGTAAGAGGGCGGTTTAATGCACTTATCTGGGAAAACCGTGAATCACAGAGGAAGAAAGACATTCATGGAAGTCGGTTTCATTCGGACGAGGAAGTAGAAGAGTGGGGGCGGTTGTGGATCCGTCAGCGACCTCCCTCTTTCTACTAAACTAGAATTGATCGTCTCGCCTCCCAGAGAGATAAATGTACACTGACTGACAGAGCAAATGCAACACCAAGAACGAGTGGTCAGAACTTTATGCCAATTGCAGGGTAGACTGACGTCACTGAGGTACGCTCATGATGTGAAATGCGCCGCTGTGCTGCGCACGTAGCGAACGATAAATGGGACACGGCGTTGGCGAATGGCCCACTTCGTACCGTGATTTCTCAGCCGACAGTCGTTGTAGAACGTGTTGTCGTGTGCCACAGCACACGTGTATAGCTAAGAATGCCAGGCCGCCGTCAACGGAGGCATTTCCAGCAGACAGACGACTTTACGAGGGGTATGGTGATCGGGCTGAGAAGGGAAGGTTGGTCGCTTCGTCAAATCGCAGCCGATACCCATAGGGATGTGTCCACGGTGCAGCGCCTGTGGCGAAGATGGTTGGCGCAGGGACATGTGGCACGTGCGAGGGGTCCAAGCGCAGCCCGAGTGACGTCAGCACGCGAGGATCGGCGCATCCGCCGCCAAGCGGTGGCAGCCCCGCACGCCACGTCAACCGCCATTCTTCAGCATGTGCAAGACACCCTGGCTGTTCCAATATCGACCAGAACAATTTCCCGTCGATTGGTTGAAGGAGGCCTGCACTCCCGGCGTCCGCTCAGAAGACTACCATTGACTCCACAGCATAGACGTGCACGCCTGGCATGGTGCCGAGCTAGAGCGACTTGGATGAGGGAATGGCGGAACGTCGTGTTCTCCGATGAGTCACGCTTCTGTTCTGTCAGTGATAGTCACCGCAGACGCAGGTGGCGTCGGCGTGGAGAAAGGTCAAATTCGGCCGTAACTGTGGAGCGCCCTACCGCTAGACAACGCGGCATCATGGTTTGGGGTGCTATTGCGTATGATTCCACGTCACCTCTAGTGCGTATTCAAGGCACGTTAAATGCCCACCGCTACGTGCAGCATGTGCTGCGGCCGGTGGCACTCCCGTACCTTCAGGGGCTGCCCATTGCTCTGTTTCAGCAGGATAATGCCCGCCCACACACTGCTCGCATCTCCCAACAGGCTCTACGAGGTGTACAGATGCTTCCGTGGCCAGCGTACTCTCCGGATCTCTCACCAATCGAACACGTGTGGGATCTCATTGGACGCCGTTTGCAAACTCTGCCCCAGCCTCGTACGGACGACCAACTGTGGCAAATGGTTGGCAGAGAATGGAGAACCATCCCTCAGGACACCATCCGCACTCTAATTGACTCTGTACCTCGACGTGTTTCTGCGTGCATCGCCGCTCGCGGTGGTCCTACATCCTACTGAGTCGATGCCGTGCGCATTGTGTAACCTGCATATCGGTTTGAAATAAACATCAATTATTCGTCCGTGCCGTCTCTGTTTTTTCCCCAACTTTCATCCCTTTTGAACCACTCCTCCTTGGTGTTGCATTTGCTCTGTCAGTCAGTGTATTATCTCTTTTGGTGATTACTTTTCAACAAAACTATTCCATGGTCACGTGGTAGCCGGTGTTCGGTTTTTATTCGACTGCCCCTCATACATCCGATCTTAATGTGTGTGATTGTTTTGCAGTTTACAAGAAATTGGTTGAAACCGTAGGGCAGATCTATGTCACTCAGTACAAAGCAAAGGGCAAGGAGTGGGAAGGAAGCGGCCGTGGCATTAGTTAAGGTACAGCCCCAGCATTTGCCTGGTGCGAAAATGGGAAACCACGGAAAACCATCTTTAGGGCCGCCGACAGTGGGGTTCGAACACACTATCTTTCGGATGCAAGCACAAAACCGTACGGCCAACTTACCCAAAGTTTTTTTTTATGTTTAAAACATTCCTTAGCAAAGTAGAGATCCCCATACTACGAGAAACGTAAAATTAAACAATTTGCTCAACTGTGCCGAAAGCTAAAGGGCCGGGCAAGTTTTCAAATTGTGAGTCTTGGGTACCTCTATCAAACTGAAAACACAAAGTTGGGAAATACAGTCCGGCCTACAGAAAAACAGCCTAAAATCGCTTCTTTCTTTGCTCGCTCCCTTTTTCATTCAGATTCTAGCAAAATTAACTTGTTTACATAATACTTGGTGTAACATAAACAGGCGTTTTTTGATTCTTTTAATGTCCACACCGAGTGTAGTTATAAGGGCTTAAGTGAAACTCTGCATTGACTCACATTAGCGCTCGTAGTGGTGCTTAAGTGAAACTCTGCATTGACTCACATTAGCGCTTGTAGTGGTGCTTAAGTGAAACTCTGCATTGACTCACATTAGCGCTCGTAGTGGTAGAACAAGGCAAACTGCTAATATAATCAACCGGATAACGATGATTCAGAAAAGGATTGTAATTTTCAGGAATAAATAAAGAATATGTTCTCATACTTTATTATGTTTTATTTACCTAAGATTCGTAACTCATATCCCTAGGATGTTTTCAACATTGGCTAGAAGCATGGATTCTTTTACGTTTTAATAAACATGTGGAGACGTAACACACAGGAACAGTTCATCCTTCTGCTGTTTATTAATATTCTGCTATATCTCAGTCTTTTTCCGCGTCACGTAGGATCAGCTTTGTTTTGTTGAATTCTTCTCTCCACTTACCTACACCATCCTAGCCTACTTTCTTCATAGTTCTTTTCCTTTCACTGATACTCTGATGCAATGATTCCTTATTCTATACTTTCTTGTAACTCCGCTCATCCATCTTAACATTTTCATTTCTACCAGTTCTGTCTTTTTCTCTTGTGCTGTCATGATCGGCCAAGGTTCTGCACTATGAAGCATCGCATGTCTTACCACATCTTCCCTTTCCCCCTGCAAGTGATCACACGTAGCACACCACTGCTTGTTGAACAGTCCGCCGTTAAACATCAACAAATCGAGCAACTTATACGGCCATGTGCACGATTGCGCTATTTTGCCACTCTGACACATCCTTACATATAATGATGATTATGGTGCTTGTTGTTTAAAGGGCCCTAACATCTAGGTCATCGGCCCCTAATGGTACGAAATGAGACGAAATGCAATGACAATTTAAAAGTCCAAAATTCATCCACTGACCAGAATTCAAGACATGATGATGAAGAATGAATGGATCGATATAAATTTAAAACTATCACTGGATCCGACCCGCAAAGCCTCAGCTTCCCAGAAACTATATTGCTGCTTCCAAAGCACAATCCTGAATCGATGATTCTTGTTGTCTAATGGGATTCAAAATCCAGGTCAACGGTCCCTCATAATGGTACTTATCGCTAGTATAATAGAACCACAGTATTCCTCAAGTTGCGGTACTAATAAAAAGTGCCGTAAACTGACGGTGTTCCAAACATTATGGTACTACTCACAAGTAATGTACATCGTACAGGTAGCGCAGACCTACTGTACGGTGTTTCTCACATAATGGCGCCATTTGTAGGCAGCGCAAATTCATGGTCCACCTCACATAGGTGTACTAATCGCAGGGACTCATACTATCCCGTGGTGTTCCTCACATAGTGGGTAAAAATCACAGGCGACGCAGACCCACGGTGTCGCTCATATACACTGACTGAGCAAATGTCATGGGATAGCGGAGCACTGATGCGCAGGTATGTTGTCTGCGCACCACACGCCCCCTGTGCCAGCGACAGTTGTATAGGAGACCTTGTGAGCAGTGGCTGTGCATGTGACAGGTGTAACATGGAACGTCGTCGTGAGCTGACACCGTTCGAACGGTGTATGGTGGTCGGTGCCCGACGGATGGGAAGTGCGATTTCGGAAGTGGTGCGGGAATTCGGCTTCACACGATCAACCGTGTCCAGGGTGTATCGTGAATGGTTGAAAGCGGGTATCACCGTCCACAACAGACGAACGACCGGCCGTCCAGCCACCCTCGATGACCGTGACCGGCGACATCTGAGACGGATTGTCAATAGTGACAGACGGGCAACCGTGCAACAAATCACGGCTCAATTCAACACAGGCCGTGCTAGACACGTCTCCCAGTGGACAATCCGTAGGAACATGGGTTCTATAGGGCATAGCACACGCGTGCCACTGTTAACCCAACGTCATCGGGCACAACGACGCGCATTTGTCGCCGGTCACTAGAGATGGACACTGGAACAGTGGCGTAACGTGATATGGTCGGACGAATCACAATTTCAACTGCACCATGCCGATGGGAGGCACCGTGTATGGCGCAGACCACATGAAGTGATGGATCCCGCCTGCCTCGAAGGTGTGGTCCAGGGCGTTGGTGTCTCTGTTATGGTCTGGGGTGCATTTTCCTCGTATGGAATGGGCTTTGAATGGTAAGCGGTATGTTGAGCTGGTCGGAGACCATCTCCATCCATTTCTGGCCTTCCAGTGCCCAGACGGTTCTGCGGTGTTTCAAGATGATAACGCGCCGCCACAACGCTCCCACGTACGTCGCCCGGGAATGGTTCCAGGAACATGCAGCGGAGGTTCGACGACTGCCATGGCCACCCAGGAGCCCCGATATGAACCCTATTGAGCATATCTGGGATGTCCTGGAACGCAGGCTCCGTGCCATGGATCCTGCACCTACGAACAGACCAGCATTGGCGGCCGCTCTGCAAACGATTTGGTATCAGCTGCGTCCAGAGGATTACCAGGGACTTGTCGACTCACTTCCACGGCGTCTCACTGAAGTTCGCAGGAGCAGAGGGGGCCCCACACGCTATTAGGTGACTATCCCATGACATTTGTTAAGTCAGTGTAGTGCTACTAATCACAAACCTATTGTGAACCTAATATATGGTACTACTCGCAAGTACAGGCGATCCATGGTTTTCCCAGCGTGATGGTACTAATCACAAGTAGATTCACGGTTCTAATTCCATCATCCCTTGGTCGCCCCTTTTAGTCGCCTCTTATGACAGGCAGGTGATACAGTGGGTGAATACTTTGTTTGTGTCCCCCAGCCACTGGAGGTAGAAAGAGCGAAAAGAAAGGAGATCCTGCACTTCGAAAAATGAAGTACCGGATAAAGATAGACAAGAGCCACGAAGGACGTGAAATGAAAGACTCCCCAGGCCTCGAGTGCTCTAATAGAACAAGAGTTGACCAAGGGGGGTCGGATAGCATAGATGAAAGTGAGGAGCCTGGCACAAGTAAGTGGGAAAATCCCATGATTCAGGTAAGGGCCACGTGGTCGCCAACTCACGCTCCCAAGTTAAGAGCCCCTGGGGCCCCTCTTAGTCACCTCTAATGACAGGCAGAGGATACCGTGGGTGTATTCTCCCACACCCCATCCTTACATGTACGTATGTTGACGCACACTCTCACAGATCGCTCCTGCCTTATGCTCACGTAGAAACAGTGCGCGTGCGGTTCGCGGCGCCATCTGTACAGGCTTAACGCCCATCTGAGCGTGCACACCATGGTGACTTTTTGAATCCGATGAGCTTAATTCTAAACGTCAAGTGCTGATTCGCAGCTTATGTTTAAATAGTTTGGATAGAGATGGCGGGTTTATTTCCATGCATTACATTTTCCTTTGCACTGCCTCAAGGTATTTAGTTAGGTAGTTTGATCACGATAGTTAGAATGTTCCATCCTTCCTTTTCGAATGTTAAATAATGACATGTATTTAATGCCGGTAGGATAACACGGACTGAAGTAGGATTCTTTGAGCAGTGACCTACTTTTAATTTATAATGTGCATTCGCCTGCTTTCAGGCATCACGTGAGGAGACATCGACATCGGAAAGAATTGAACTCATGACTTCTCGCGGGAGTTGTCTAGGCGGTTCTCTTATCAGGGATGTTTTTTGAAGGAAGAGGTTTTCTTCTTGAGGGCGTGACACAATGTATGTGTGTTAGTGACGTATCCATACAAGTGTTGGACGGTATGGCGGAGCTTTAAGATTTTGTTACTCGTAAAGCTTATCGATGGGAATATGTAACACTGTTGGCACATCAGAGGTCTTAATGAGATGAATGAGGAGGAAAGCGCCAAGTTTTTGTGCCACGCCTGGTTAGGTAAAGAGAGAGAGTGAATTGCCCGCTCACCAGAGACTATTTAAAGCGAAATGCAAGCACTTGAGAGGATTATCGCCAATGTGTCACGGCCATAGGAGAGATTTACAGAACAATAAGGTCATCTAATCCAACAGCCACGGTTCTGTTACGTACGGAGACGTGTGTTCGACTCCCAGTTGCTTCCTTATGGGAGGCACCACGGTTATTTATTATCATTTGTTTCAGCTGCTATCGTAATGGTTTATTTGTGTGTTTATCTGCCATTGTTTTTGTCATTTATTTTGCAACATATGTGAATTCTGTCCCATTCTCGAGGTCACAGGTCCAACCTGTCTTTGTTTGTCATGACGCCATCAATTGTTAGAGACTGTGTTATTTTGGGGTATTTATTTGGTGAATTAAGGTTTCACTTCACTGTTCACATTTTTATTGGTAATCGCTAACCCATTATACGATAATCAAGTAAACGTGTGCGCCGTATTCCCTTTCTTTACGTATTAGATATTTCTAAACTCTTACGCCAACCTGAATGACAAGACACATGTTTAGCTGATAGCCATCCAAATAATGATCCGTACTCCGATGAATTGCCATTATATGTTATTAGGGACATTATTTCATTTTATTTTTCTTATTTTTCTTGGACCTTTCTCTATGCTGATGATGTAATGGTAACAGATGTCACCCGACACAACCTCCAACGTCAAGCTGTAGACTGGAATAGCCGGCTCCCCGAGTATGGGCTCCGTGTGAATGTGAAAAGGACGCAATATCTGGAGTCAAATCCAAGCGTCGGTACAATCCAAGCCGCTGAAGAAAATCTACTCAAGACAGAATGCTTCAGGTATTTTGGGTCTCGCCTGCAGAATGATGGAATTTTCACTGCTGAAATTAGAGCTAGGGTAAATGCAAGGAAGCAGGTCACCGGTGTACTTTGCGATTTTAAAAATACCACTCCGTCTCAAATCCAAGATATGTCGACCTTCTGACAAAATTTCAGAATGCCAACTGCTTGCCATGGGAATCAGAATGCTCCGTTGGACTGTGAAATATTGACCATATCAGAAACGGCACGATTCGAGAGCAAATGGGTGTCCACTGTTGCCAATTCTGTCCTCAATTTTGATGTTGAAAGTCTTCGCCCCAGAGGATGACCGAACCAGCATTGGCAAGGCACAATAAATAGTAACTTAAAAATCATCTGCCTACAACCAGCCGACACACGAGACCGGACAAAATGGCGTTCAGTGACTAAGAAAGCGGACCGGGCACAGCGGGACAACGCTACGAAGAAGAAGAAGAAGAAGAAGAATAAGAATATTTTATCAATATTTTTATTGCCATTTCTCTTTCTAAATTTATTTTGAATTTAATGTTTGTTGCCAGTTTCATATTTTGCCGTAAATTCAATAAATGATATTCGTTTGCACGACAGTTCTCATTTCATGATTTTATGTGCCTTCTTATGCTTACGTCGATATGAATTTGGACAGAGCATCACTCGGAAACATTCCACCTCCTAGTAGCTAGACAGGCGCATTGATGAGGGGATAACGCCGAACTAATTTCATTATACTTTACTTGGCCTCAGTGCATTTCGCAAAATTGTAACAACAGTAACGTCCTGTTGGCAAAAAATATCGGATTTCGAAAGGTTTTCCTTTTACCGACATATTTACGCGAATACAGGAATAAAATTTGCTTTATATGTTTCGTTTTTCTAAATATACCGAGGTATAGGTGTAGTATATTTAGTCAACAGGTCTCCTCGAATAGCAATTCAGAACTCAGGCAGCCTGTTTTATCGCCGTACACCTAATCAATGTGTTAAAACGTTATTTCACTCAATCTTCGGACGTTTCCTACTCTCATAGTTACTATAGCTCATCGCACGTTAAGGAAATGGTGTTGCTCTTATGGACCTACAAGGAGTGAACAGACCCCTCCTGGACACCCATAATTCCTCCTGATTAAGGAATATTACAATGTATTTTATATTGCATTACGAAATAAAGGAAAGTATGAGGCATTTATTGCCCGTGAGTTTTTAAAATAGCTAGTTATCATTGGCAGGGCGGAAGTACAATGGCGTGAACAGCCTTCTGTGTCTCTCTGCTACATGCAACTCCTCATCCGGTTCTCGTACTGTACACAGCAATTGATACTGAAGATTTTGACGATGTGGTGTGCAGCGGTACATCACGCCGCGACTTGTACTGATACAGAATTTACTATGATATTTACCTGTGCTTGGTTTTGCTATTTAGCTGTTGTTTTTAAACGCATTTTACCTGTACCACATTTTTCACAAGCACATTTAAATTTTACCATTCTTTTCATGGGGCGATACAACAGGACGGTAGTATTGGGCGTTGCTTCGGCAAATTTATTAAATGCAATTAACTGCACAACCCCAATTTCCAAGCCTATGAAAATCGGTGGTCCATTTTTCCCTCCAATTTGCCTTCAACTTCAATACTGAGGTTAATATATGCAATAGCTTACCCTTGTTCCTGGAAAAACCTAAATAAACCCCCTCGACATCTCCTGTACCCCGAATTTCATTGACATATTTTGTAGTTTAGTTTCTTTATTCTTTTAACTTTCTCAAATTTTTGTGCCGCTATTTTCCTGTATTGGTGTAAAAATAGAAACGAGCCCGCACTAAACCTCCCCGTCTTGCTGAGCTTCTAAAAAATTTCACTTAATTTATTCCCTCTTTCATCCTGAAATACTCAGTCTCATCAATATATGTGCCGCAGTTTTCCCATGAAGGTGTTAAGTAGAGTAGTTCGATGTAGCAACCTTGTCATAACAGCAATACTGTTTTCTTAACATGTAATGATCTATAGGACGTCACATTGATGGCAGCACAGTCTCGAGATCTCTGATGTCAGTCGAACGAGATCATCGCCCATTCCTAATCGTGCCATTTGGCAGATTCGTACTGCTCATTACTACTCTCAATCGAGATCCATCCACTTGTATAGAGCTTCAAAATCCTGTTCTCTTGAATACCATCATACTATGAGCGTAGTTCTTCTCTGCATCAGACATCGTCCCAGGAGGAGAAGTAGTGGCAGATTGAAGGTACGGCTCGGAGACGTGAGAGACAATCGATGTTCTTAGTTAAACTGCAGTACTTTAAATGTGTAACTAGAGCAAAATTGCACTGCTACTTTGAAATTTCACGACTCCACGTCAGTTCGCAACTCACCGCGGACGGAGCAGGTGTTTACTGTCAGGCCTTGAGATTTGACATCAGCGCCTCTGCAGCGGCCATATTCATTAAAACGTGCATATATATATTTAATCGTACAGTGATATTTAAAAGTTCACCATGAGTTAATGTTCCACACAATTATTTATATTCCTGAGTTGAGCCTGCTAACAGAAAATTCCTCCAACGCAGCTGATTACTTTTATTTCTTTATCCGTAAGAGCAAAATACATCTGACGACGCACAAACTTCTTCCAAGAAATGGCTGTTTCATTATTGAATGTCATTGAATTGAAATGCAAGGCTGGATTAAAACTCTCTGCATATAATCAAAATCTCTGCGGAGAAGATTACTTCTTGGGAGCCACGCATCGTCTTTATTTACCTACAAAATCTTGTAGGAAAAAAATTTGTAACTCCCTTAGGTTTCATATTTATTTAGAGGACGCAGCCTTTCAGAATCCTTAGACTGGAAAGAGAGGAAGGGTTTAAAATAAGCAAGACGGTTCTTTTGGAGGGGTCCTTTTGAGCGGCTTCTCTGTTCACATTTAGATCCATACGAATGTTCATTTCCGGCAGGATTACAATTTATTAGAGGCTCCTTAATGGCAGCAGTTCCTTTCAACATTCTGCAGGAGCTGATTGCTTTCAACGGCAGAATACGCCCTCGGCGTGATCCGAGAGTGTAGTCTTTTGTTGCCGTAATATTTTAACATAATGCTTCTACCATTCATTAACAGGGAGCGAGTTGCAAACGAACAAATGCATTGAATCCACGAGATAAACAAACATTCAAATGCATTTGTTCAAATTTTGTGAAAAATGCAAGAGACCTATTTTCGACACACATGTTTGTTACATTCTCATGACATATTTTATGGTCAAAGAAGAGAAAGTCCGCCTCTTGGTGTAGTGGTTAGTGCAGTAAGCTGCCACTCCCCGAGGCCGAAGTTCGATTCTCGGCTCTGGTACGAAATGTGAAACGTGGTACGAGGACTGGAACGGGATCCACTCAGCCTCAGGAGGGGTTCGAATTCCGCCTCAGCCACCCTCGAAGGGGTTTTCCGTGGTTTTCCAGTTCTTCTACAGGCAAATGCCTGGATGGTACCTAACATAAGACCACGGCCTCTTCCTTCTTCCGATCTTCCCATCCCCTCATAAGGCCCCTGTTCAGCACAGCAGGTGAGGCCGCCTGGGCGAGGCACTGGTCCTTCTCCCCATTTGTGTCCCCGATCAAATGTCAGACGCTCCAGGACACTGCTCTCGAGGAGGTAGAGGTAAGATAGAAAAACCAACCCTGGACGGTAATAATAATAATAAGAAGAAGAATATAAATATGTATACTCATGTCCAGAAGATCTCTGATGTCACGCGGAAGAGGAGAATTGCATCTTATGGCCGCTTGCTAAGAATGAAACCCACACGATTATCTAACCAGATCTTTACCTATTCTAAAGGTAAGAAGACCCAGCCAACTTGGTACAAGGAGGTCGAAAGGGACCTACGGGGGACGGGGATCACTTATGAAGATATCGCAACCCAATCAGCAGGAAACTAAAAGACCACCAGATTTTTCAAGAAAGGCCAAGGTTAAAGCAGAGAAAGACGTGGAATGAGGAAAGAAAAGAGCAACACAGGTAACGAATGACAGAGCACTGGGCAGAAATGAAAGCCTCAGTACGCCGATAAAACAAAGAAAAATATAAGTAAGAAAAAATTTAACATGATAATTAAGTAAACCTAGAAATTCATTTCAAATTTTCATAACGTGATTGGTTACTGATCTGAAGAACCAATGAAATATATTTTATTTCTAAAATACTATAAATAGTGATGCGTTGTTCTACAGGTTTGTTTTAAGTTGGAAAAGATAAGTAAAAAATTAAAAATTAAAAAATTAAAAGGAGCCTTTCTCGTGGGCAGTCGAGATTTTCTTCTGATGGCGCAGAGTAGAGTTCTCTGGGAAACGTAAAGAATTTCACCTTATTTTCTTGACACGGCACAAGTCCAAAGACCTATACAGTCTCGTGTATATAAGTACAGGCCGTGAAAGCATCAATGGCAAAAAATATAAAAATATGTATATTAATAATGTAATGATAACCCCGCGGTGTAGGTGTAGCGTGCTTGCCTACCACTGTCCATACTTCTTAAGTATAGTATCACGTTTCTTATTTTAATTTTTTTGTAAATTTTTTATAAAATTAGAAATAAGAAATGGAAATGTTCAGTAAGTGGGCAGAAATTCCTGTTGAACAATAAATCAAATAAATAAAATAAATATCAGGGCTGTTTCTAGGTCCACGCAGCCTATATTATAACAATTGAGGAACTGTCTGACGGTGAGATGGCGGGCCCGGCCTAGAGAGCCAAGAATAACGACCGAGAGGATTCGTCGTGCCGACCACACGACACCTCGTCATGTCCAGGCCTTCGGGCTGAGCAGCACTCGCAGCCCCGCCCTCTCCCATCGTCGTCATAAGATGTGTCCAGTTATTACGACCTAAATGAAAATGAAAACCTACAACCTGTTGTCCAGTCATTGACCGGGTCAAGAATGGAATGAATAAAGCCCCCATCTAGCGACGGGGATAGGAATTGTGCCGGCTGCCGAAGCCTGTCGCACTTTTCTGGGGCGATGATTAATGACTGACAGATGAAATGTTAATGGAGAGTGTTGCTGGAATGAAAGAAGACAGGGAAAACCGGAGTACCTGGAGGAAAACGTGTCCCGCCTCTCACATGGAGTGACCGGGATTTGAACCGTAGAACCCAGCGGTGAGAGGCCGACCCGCTGCCGCCCAAGCCAAGGAGGCTTCTATTACGACGTAAAACCAATTTAAAATAATTCTGTCCGTTGAGCAGAAAATGTACGTGTTTGCTTTTTATTCCACTAGGAACTGAGCCTCGGTGGGTGAAATGACACGCTCGAGTTTTTTACTAATAACGCAAACGTTCTAATGTAAGGCGTAACCCAGCAAATCCTATGGAAAATAAATATCATTCAGCTGTTTGACATTTCTCTCTGGCTTCCTTTTCAGAATAAATATTGAGTGAAATTGTTTTAATTCCTGCTAGCAGCAATATCACCTCCCCGAGCTTTTAGTCGCGCACCCTTCTCAAATTTGATATTATCTGATTTTTTTTTTTTTTGCTATTGGCTTTACGTCGCACCAACACAGATAGGTCTTATGGCGACGATGGGACAGGAAAGGGATAGCACTGGGAAGGAAACGGCCGTGGCCTTAATTAAGGTACAGCCCCAGCATTTGCCTGGTGTGAAAATGGAAAAGAAAGGAAAACCATCTTCAGGGCTGCCGACAGTGGGGTTCGAACCCACTATCTTTCGAATACTAGATACTGGCCGCACTTAAGCGACTGCAGCTATCGAGCTCGGTTCTGATCATATTAATTTCGGTCTATATTCATTTCCCCTTGCTTATGGCTGATATTTATATGGAGATAGCGTACCCTTCCTCTAAGCCTGAAGATCTATCATCATCATTATCATCATATTGTAATCATTCACTCCCTAGTGAGAACAGTAATCGTCTTCTGAGTGCATCAGTGTTCTCGCCATATACTCGTATATGCCTGAACCACAAGCTCCTTCTTGTTGCAGAAATTGGTGGTCGGAAATTTTCGGTGATTTTCTTGTACTTTTCTGTGATCCCTTTTAACAGACTCAAGTCTTCGTCACTGTTGTTCGAACTGTTGCGGACTGCCTGGCTGAGGCGGTAAAGGCGCGATTTGTCACCCGGAAGGTCTTCGATTCGATACTCCGACAGTAAATTGAAACATTTAAGCGGCTTTCGTAAGGTTCGCTCAGCTTACATCAAAAATGACCACCAGGTTAATTCCTGGGAGCAAAGGCGACCAGACGTAGATGTGACCACTAGGGCAGGTGGAAGCCTGTACCTTCTGCCCCTCCAAGGGCTTGGCTTTGCTTTGCTTCACGTCACCTCATCACTGATCAGACCCCACACTCTTCCATTTTCTTTTGCTGTTCTTCGTGATTATTTTTGTTCATTCATCAACTGCTTTGCAACACGTGTGTTAGGCGTAGCGGAGACGTGGCTCGTAGTATTGGCCTCCTACAACATACTGATGTTTGTTCGACTAACCTGCCTTTTAACTCTAACAAGGAACATTCACAAAGTGTCTGATGTTTCGTAAATGTTCCGCTAGATGGCAGCAACGCGAGAGTCAGCTGTCCGTTGTACTCCAGATGAACAATTATAATAGCGTACAGTAGCATATTGTTGTGGCAGTCTCACTCCAAAGTAGTTGCATGCTGTAATCTGTAATTAGTGAATTCTTGAGACTGACCATATCTTCTACAATGACAAATGGCGCAAATAAGGCGTTAAAGCTAGAATTAACGTCTCATCACGTGAAGGAAACATAAATTGTAAACGCTCTTTTCCGTATGATCAGAAACTTCACTGAAATCCTGAAGGTTGAAGCACTGGTGCAAATGTCTTCCGAGCGAACTACTGATGTCGAAGCTGTTTATGAACCTTTGAATAATAAATTAGCTGAAGACTATCGCCAATTAAGAAACAATACCGCCTATCTGACAATGCTCTTCCTATACATTATGTTCGTTGATACTGGCCACGCCTCCCAGGCACATATTGATATGCAGTCCATGGAAAAATTTTCGCTCTGTTATTTTCCTATGCTTGAGTATACAGAAAAAGGATAAAGAGTACTTTGTTGGAGTGCGTTAGTACGTCAAGAAAATTTTTCAAAAATCAAAAAATCACCTGAGGGTGTTGAACCAAGTAACCCACTATAGAAGTAATTTTGTAAATAAGTTAATTTGGCTAGCATTTGAATAAAAAGGAAACGTCTAAATAAACAACCGATTTATACTGTGATTTTGGATGATTGCCTTTTTAGTTTGATACAGCTATCCAAGACGCACAATTTGAAACCATTCCGGGACCTTAAGCCCTTCAATTTTCGGCACAATTGAAGAAATTGCTTCATTTTACATTTTTTGTAGTATGGGGCCCCCTCATTTTTCTGCTAAGAATTGTTTTCAACATTGAAATGTTGACGATGTCTTATCGCGTAATTCGGGAATATTGGAAGGTGCGTGATTCCTTCAACGTGCCCTATATGCAGACGAGGAGATCCGGAGTGGAGTTCAACGAGAAATTAGGTGATGTTCAAAGTGCCGATGCTCCCCTGTGGTGTAGGCTTACTGCGCGACAGAAACGGCGCAAATCCCGCACCAATGTACACTGCCCAGTCAACGGTGTTTGGATTCTGCCCAGTGATCGTCGAAATAAAGGTCCAATATTCCAAGTTCCGGCCACTGTGTATGAGGACATTAGGCCTGTTTAAACCCTAAAAAGCGAGTTGAATACAACTTTTAAACTGAAAATCAAATGTTCCAGAAGAAGTCTGGAGTCTAGCACATCATGGAGAACACTGGGCTACCTTGCTCATCCTCTTCTCTTAGACTCTGACCAACTTGAATGCGGTCCGCCGGACATATCTATCACCCAAACCGAGTGTTACAGATGTTCGTTGTGGACTACGCTTTGGGTACTGTAACATTTTTTGGAGAAGTCGTCTATGATTCGCGTTTGTTGTGACAGTTCTTGTTCAGTAGCGGGGATAACCAGTCGCTCCTCCACTTTGTCGAGAAAACATTACATTGTAATTACATTTCTGCCACCTGAAACTAGGAACTATATATTCAAACATGCAATTTTTACAAGCCCTGCTGCATTATCAGCTAATTCCTTCCTTTATTTTCTTTAATTATTAACAAAATTATCAACGGAAATACGCACAAAATGTCGTTCATCGCGGCTAACCGATGTGTATAGTGCTACAGCAAGTAGTGGAGACTGTACATGTGCTGTGAGCAAGATTGGGAGGGGTATATTTATATACCAAAGTCATGGACACTGAAGTATGATTCACCCGCTTGCCGCGCGCATTCCTCAGTCTCGGAGTCTCTTCAGTGTCCGTTAGTTTGTTAGTGGGTTTTTATTCTATTTTGCTGGCGGGACCTAGTTTTTACAGTGCACTATGTCGTCTGGTATGGGCTAGAGCAATTTTGTTACTTTCATTGATTTGTCTCAGCTTTACTCTTGGCTTTGACAATGTGAAAGTGACTGAGGTATGAGTGATGCTAGTAATGCCATTCCTTATGAAGCTAGTACCTGCTATGGATGGTGTGAAAATATTGCTCATAGGGTCAGTTGGTGCATGCATTTCAGTGGGCTTGGCAGACTGATATGTAATAGCAACTTCTGGCTCGGTGAGGAAATCAACGGGAAACTACCTCACTCCTCATTTTCCTAGTACGCCTCTTCATTGATGCCTAGGCCATCTATGACAGCTGATGGCGGAGCTGTTGAGGATCCAACCAGCCTTCGGGCTGATGACTAAACATACACATACATTCACGCCGGACTTCTGTTTAATTGTACATAACTAATATTGTTCCTTTGTATGGTATTGAATGAAAATCTTAAAAACTATTATTACAGCATTTGAGTTCGTACACTGTCAACCTTTACCACTCTTCCGAAATTCCCTCAGAGAGCATAAACAAACTTACTATGACGGAATTTGTGGACGACATTGTTCTGTTGTTTCGCTGTGCCCAACCCAACGCCGCGCTCCAATGTATCAAGGTAAACACCTTCTCGCCACTTGTAGGAACCATAATTGCAGAAATCAACACAACACTGAAATCACAACATGACGAACTATTGTACACAATCGTTGCACGGGAGACGAGCACTGTCGTCTGTTTCGCAGGGTACCGTACATTTAAGGAGTAATTTTAACAATGAGACCTACCTTGCGGCAGAGTGTTCTTGTAACAATGGAGTGGAAATAATTAGATATTATCTTGCGAAACAAAAGACGTCACCGTGTGCGCCATTACAACAAACAAAAGAAGAAGATCGACAAGTAACAAAACGGTATAATTATTCTAATTTGCTATCTCATTGTTCGCTGGTAATCACATTCCTCCCGAAATGAGACGGAATTAAATGCTGCTCACTCACAAATAAGATCGCTGTCGCTTCCAACATTTACACCGTCATCACTACAGTGAGTCTAAGTCATGACGTCCCAAGCGTCAAATCGTCGGAATTTCATTCCTCTAATAATATGTTACATTCTTAATCGGCTAGCGTTCATTCTTCATCTCAGTATGTCTTAAAAACTAGCCCAAATCTCCTACTTATTTGTCTTCTGTTGTTGTTGTTGTTGTTGTTTCATCCAGCTACGGAACATGTTAATCCATTCGTTTCCTTCCACGAACTTTAACATTTACTCAGTAAAGTCTCATTCGTTCTGCAAGTTTGTCGCTTCCTTTCTTCAGTCTACGCCCTGCGCATTTGAAACCTAGGCTATTCTTGGGAACTCTGCTGTTCTTTGAGTTCCATCTTAAGGGGTATACGCTCCCGAATATCGTCACATGCAATACCCACTTCTTGTAAGACTAATTTATTTATTATTTGATAATTTTATTTTTTCTTCTTCCTCTTCATTGTTCGATTCTAGCCTACTTTGGAGCACGGTGATTCGGCGGTTAGTCCTTTCCTCTTCTATGGCCATATGTTCTTAGATTTTTCATTTAGCTTTTCCCAGAACCCCTTGATTTATCAATTTTAGCTGGAAACGTACCTCTATTAAAGATATCACTTCGATTTCTGCCAACTTCCTCCATATCCTTTCTTGTTTCTTCCACCCATTTAGTGGTGGCTTTTACATTTATTTATTTATTTATTTATTTATTTATTTATTTATTTATTTATTTATTTATTTATTTATTTATTTATTTATTTATTTATTTATTTATTTGGAAATAAAACAACACTAGAGCGAATTACATTAAATAAGAATGACTCGTGTACAAGTTGTAGATTATTTATTTATTTATTTATTTATTTATTTATTTATTTATTTATTTATTTATTTATTTGTTTGTTTGTTTGTTTGTTTGTTTGTTTGTTTGTTTGTTTGTTTGTTTGTTTGTTTGTTTGTTTGTTTGTTTGTTTGTTTGTTTGTTTGTTTGTTTGTTTGTTTGTTTGGAAATAAATCAACACTAGAGCGAATTACATTAAAATAAGAATGACTCGTGTACAAGTTGTAGATTTTCCACGACTAATCAGCGAGCCCTTAATTTCAAAGGCTGACTTGCCCAGGCCTTGCACCATACCTGCGCACACCCATCAATTGTAATTCAGTGGTACTGAGGGAAACTATAATGAGCTAGATCATCTATTTTCCCTCCATTCCTACGATTGTGTTTTATTATCCCTGGCGAGTGACCAAGCCTTTCATGGGTAGGACTGAAATCTTCGTATGACTTGTTCGTGGATTCAACATTTCTTTTTTCTGCTCTGTATCTTTCATCTGCGTACAATTCCCTGTCCGTATCAGACCTTAATTGGAGCCGTTTCTGATACGCCTCCATTTTACTGTTACAAGCTGGCCTCATGACGTCACTCCACCAAGATGTCCGCTTTTTCCAATCTTTGCACACAGTTGTTCCTAGGCATCTTCTTGCTGTTTCTGCTACAGAATTCCCGTGCGCCATTCATTCCCTTTCCATAACCCGGCATCCTTTCTGTCAATTGTTTGGAACTTTTCACTAATCATATCCATGTACTACTGTTCAGTGCTAAATTTCTAAAATTTTATATGCGGGAACGCATATCCATATATTATGCCCCTCTTTTCAACCATACACCTCCTTACTCCATAAAAGTCACAAGTTTCGATATTTGAAAACTTTTGATAAAACTTACAATGAGTAATCGTTTTTACAACATTCTTTTCTTAAATTCTAATATTTAAAACATAATTTTTTATGATAAAAAAATAATCCACGTGGTGTGTGATATTCTTCGCTCAGATTTTGTCGTAAGATTCATAATACTGAATGAAGAAAGTCACAAGTTTTATGTATACTGGCAATAAAATAAGCTTCTAAATGTAATCAATGGAATAAAAATATATCCATGACTTTTTAATATATAATCACTACACGCTACTTATTCCTGTATATTTATTAGTAATGAGTTCATTTTCAAAATATATTGAATTTTAACGGAGCTGTTGTTATGAAAGAGTTAACACCTCAGTGTGTGGGCTATGTTCCAGTTCCTTTTTACTGAGCAGTCCCCTTAAGACCACTGTGCAAAACGTAAATCCCTACGAGGTACCAGAAAGACGTTCCAACGCATTCTGGACGAAATTAAGAAGTGCTTCTATCTAATTTCGTTATCCTGGAGATTTTATATCCTTATTCGTCTGCAGACAGATTTGACTTTCTCTAGCTTAGGTATAGAGATACTTAGTTCACTACACATCAGATACTAGTCTGTATATTTGAAAACTCCCAGGAATACCCGCAGATCCCTGAATTCAAGGTCTGTTATTATACAGCCTATTATGGATCTGGCGCCCTACCCTCCCATATATAGCGGTGGATAGCCTTATGCTTGAAGGGTGCATTCGTAACTTTTCATCGCATACTAGCACAGAAGTCCGGTAAACGCTTCTCATTGCTGTTAGCTTCTACTACTATGTTTGCAGTGAATAAGTTCGTGGAGTGGCGCCTACAATGCAGGTAACACGGTGTACGCCTGTGCACTACAGTGATATGTTCGTGGACTGGCGCTAACACTTCAACGATCACATAGTTTTTGACCTGTCTTTTCGCGACTTTTTCCCGTCAAGGCGATACGGAGGATTTCAGCTTCATAATGTCAAACGTTTCGCTAGCGGATTCGCCTACTTTTTGGCAGCACTTGAAATTTCCCTGTTGCTCAAACTAAGACATTCTCAAGTTCCGCCGCTAACATACAAATACCCTTCACAACAGAGACCGTAGTTCTGCTTACACTGTCACTTGCTGGGACTAGCGAAGAACTGTGGTGCACCACAGCGACTTTAGGCGGCCAGTCCACGAACTTAATGACTCTACTACGTACATCTTCTCCACGTTAACTCAACGGGCCGATAACCTAGCTGTTAGGGCCCTTTAAACAACAAACACCATCAGAACATTAACATAACAAATAATTAACCATTAAATTACACATTAAGGAGAAAGTGGGGGAAGAATCGAGCTTGCCCCATCGCTAACATGTAGGCTAATCGAATGATAATATGCTCCCTGTTTCGTCAGTCACTTCGGAAACCACAAAAATATATGCCTTAACCCGCGAGTGGTCGCTGTATGAGATTTTTTCTCACATTATTTTTTATTGTGATATTACTCCACAGTGATGAAAGGGAGGTGACTGTTCCCTCTTCTAGCTGAGTTTATAACTGTCGTGAGTAGAGCGATTCACATTTGAAGGGTAAGCACCCCCTCCCCTAGTCAGAACAAAGGTTCCTATATATCCGTGCGCGCTGCGTGAGAGTTTCTCTCATCGCGCGACCAATGACGTTGGTGTTATTTTGAAGTGGAGCGAGAAACTTACTCCTGTTGTACGCGTTAGTATTATGAGCACTTCTTGTTTTTGAAAATGTTATTGTGTTCAGAAACCTTGCTTTGCATGTAAATATTACTGGATATAATGCATGTGTGAGATTTTATTTTTTTGCAACTTCAGGACGGAAGTTAATTTTATGTACATTGCATATGTTATTTTAAATAGCAATTTGTGCCTTTAATAAACATCTAATCATGTCTGGCTCCATGGCTAAATGGTTAGCGTGCTGGCCTTTGACAGACAAGTCCCGGGTTCGATTCCCGGCGGGGTCGGAAATTTTAACCTTAATTGGTTAATTTCGCTGACACGGGGGCTGTGTGTGTCGTCTTCATCATCATTTCATCCTCATCATGACGCGCAGGTCGCCTACGGGTGTCAAATCAAAAGACCTGCATCTGGCGAGCCGAACTTGTCCTCGGACACTGCCGGCGCTAAAAGCCATACGCCATTTTTATCTAAAACATATAAGGTAGAAATTGCGTTTCATTTCAGTAGTAAATTTCAGCCTTACGCCCCACAAAACTGTGAAAAATAGCATATTTATTTTAATGTGAGAGAAAGTCTCACGCGCGACCACTCGCGGGTTAAGAAACTTTGCAATGTAATATACACATTGTAAATTGTAGTTTACCTGCTGAAACTGCTGAGCTCAATCAAAATAGCTATAACACTCCAACAAACTAGCTGACAGAAATCGCAGCCACTGAGCAACCTTAAAACAGCACAATGCAGACAAATATATACATACTCCGACTTTCCCTCTTCCCCTGCGTTTTGAGAATTAGGAGGAAGAAACGGGATACTTGCTACTTAGGAGTAAAAATCAGTTAATTTACAACTTCCTAAACTCATTTCCCTGGCATGAAACTGCTGCCTGACGCTAATTGTTAAATGCCTCCTGTACCAGACACATAGTTAACAAGACAACTCTGCTATAAACGATTCCACCAGTTTAAATCCGCACCGCCTCAGACAGGTGTTTGGTGATGAATGATCATGGGACACAAAATGGAAGTAAGTGACCATTATATTCACGTATTTGTAACGTCTGAAAATGGGAGGTGGTGGTGGTGGTGATGATGATTATTGTTTTAAGAGGAAGTACAACTAGGCTACCATTATCTATACAACACTAATCAGAGAGAAAAATGGAAGGAATCCGACACTTCGAAAAGTGAAGATATCGGTCAAAGAAAGGCAAGGGCCACGAAGGGCGTGAAAATGAAAGACTCCCTAGGTCTCGAGTGCCCTAATAGCGTCGGAGTCGGAAAAGAACAAGAGTTGACCAAGGGAGGTCGGATAGGATACGGAACCTTGCACTAGTAAGTGGAAGCAATGCCAGGAGGGGTCCCGTAGTCGCCAACCCACGCTCCCAAATTGATAACCCCTGGGACCTTTTATTCCTCTCTTACGACAGGCAGGGGATACCGTGGGTGTTATTCGACGTCCCCCACCCACAGGGGGACTGAAAATTGGGAAGCATGGGGAAATGGAAAATTCTCTTCTTATGGCGTTCCAGCCTACCATCCCCCGAACCTGCAGTACTGACAAGGGATAGAAAGTTACAAGTTACCTGTCATCGTAGACGAAGCCGGCGTCCAGCGTGCCGTAGTAGAGCAGACTGGCCAGCAGACAGCTGCCCAGACTGACGGGGTCCATGGCACTCCCACTTGTTGACCGGGTCACGCGAGCTTCTTGCGCGGAGCACTTGTTGCCGTCACAGCCATCTTCACACTTGAGAGTCACTCATTCAAATTCATTGCGATATGATCTGTCAGATCCGTCGCTAGGACAGACCATGTTACACCCACATCTCTAGAGACATTTCACACGATAGCAGTCACCATTGCAGGTAAGAGCTCCTCTAGACTTTCTCCGCTCGTCCCTGAAACGAAAAGAAATTATACCCTGATAGCATTAGGGGGCCTTGCTCTGGTCAGACAACAGAAATGATACTTTGGTACTTGCAGACACTCCAAAGTTTAGGACAGAAGCAAAATAATCCAGCCAAACCAGTTTTAACCTGCTTAGTTTTAAAGATCAGCTGTTCGTTGTACATAATTAGTACTATTCATTTTTAAACGGCTGTAAACTTGAGTCAACGCATGGAAAAATCAGCAGTTTTTAAGATGTGATGTCGCTGATTAATAAACATATTCATAAATATATAGAGGTTTTAGATAATATGGAACATGTTACGGAAAATTATTTCTTTTTAGCTTGCTAAGCTAAACAAACACGTATGAAATGTAAAAAAAAAAGAACTTCGAGCTTTTTACAAACGACCACTCTTTTATGTTGAAATCATTTCCTAGCATATTGTGTCGCCCAACGGTGTTTCTATCGATCATTCCAGAACACAGGCCATCCGTGATTTCAAACCTCTTAAGGACATTAAAGGTATTGCCAGGTTCATAGGCATGGTGAATTTCTTCAGGAAATTTATTCCCAACTTCGCTAATAGAGCGGCGCCCTTGAACTAACTTCGTAGAAAAGGTGTCAAATTTGAGTGGGGAGCGTCTCAACAAGCCGCTTTTGAAGATCTGAAATTAGCACTTTGTAACGCCCCTGTCCTCGCTATGCCTGATTTTTTCGAATAAAATAATTGTTTAAACCGACGCCTCATCATCGGCGGAGGCTGCTGTGCTTCTTCAGGAAACTGAACTCGGAAGGCGACCCATCGCCTACGCGTCTAGGACATTATCGGTCCAAGAGGCCAAATATTCCATCTATGAACTTGAGGGTTTGGCAGTTCTATTTGCGCTAGAGAAGTTCCGACTCTATCTGGAACATATCAAATTCGACCTGGAAACTGACAATCAAGCGTTAAGTTAGGTATTAGCTAGGCCGCGTCGCACTGGTCCATCAGGATTTCTGCTTTCCAGTTTGATGTGAGGCATATCACAGGTACTGAAAATGTTGTAGCAGACGGACTAAGCCGTATGTTTTCGAATGATGTAGAGCCCCTTGAACAGGTTCATAGTTCTTCACCTCCCGAGTCCATACTACCTGAGGTTAATGCCATTCTAACTGATGCCCCCATGTTGGTCAGGGATATTGAGAAATATCAACATGAAGATCCTGTGCTGGATCCTATTATGGAAACCCTTTCTTCTGGGGAACATGTCGTCCCTTATGTATTGAGAAACGGGGTTTTGTGTTGCCCGTCGAGGGATGATCAAAAGATGAAAGTAGTGGCTCCAGATGTTCTTGTGCCTATGATCTTCAAGTATTATCATGAGACCCCATTAGGGGGGCATTTAGGCATCTTAAAAACTCGGGAAAAGATCCGAGAGATGTTCATTTGGAAAGGTATGGACGGGGTAATGCGATAATTACTAAAAGCTTGTAAATCTTGTTTGCTTAGTAAACCCATCTTGTCCACTAAGCTAGGTCTATTATCATATCACCAAGCGTCGCCCACCATGGAACGCCTCTATATAGACTACGTCGGACCCTTCCCCCAATCAAAGGGGAACGCCAATAAATTCATTCTTGTGTGTTTAGATGGTTTCAAGAGATTTTTCTGGCTATTTCCGACTAAGCTGGCAACCGCTCAGTCCACCATTTCTTGTTTAAATACCATATCTGCTTCTTTTGGTTCCTATCAATATATAGTTTCTGATAATGCTAAAGCCTTTACATCTAACCTCTTCCGTAAATTCTGCTTTGATCTGTCTATATCACATGTAACTACTTCGGCGTATTATCCTCAACCATCTCTGGCTGAGTGGGTCAATCGTAATCTTAGATCGGCTCTCGTCCCATTTCATTATGAAGATCATTCCAGGTGGGATACTTCCCTGCATTGGCTGGCGTTCGCTCTAAATTCGGCGGTTCATGAGTCTCACAAGTTCACACCAGCTTCTCTGATGTTTAAATTTGTTTCCAACACGCCGCTCTCTAATTTTTGGTCACTGAATGACGTATTACCAGAGACAATAGATCCCGATAATATTAGAGATCTATGGAAGAAGGCTAAGGCCAATCTTAAAGTGCCCATGAAAAGGTTAGGTAATGATATGATCGTGGACGGAGGCCCAGCAATTTAAAAGTTGGAGATCAAGTCATGGTTAGGAATTTTGTTCCTGCGGGCAAGCTTGCCCCCGGATTCCACGGGCCGTGCGTCATTTTAGATTTTTTGACACCATTTACATTATTAGTAAGCAATCCAGCCACAGAGAGGATCGTTAGAGTTCAACTCTCCCAGGTGAAACCTGTATAACTGATTTGCTATTTTCGTTAGCCGCTAAATTTAGCAGGAGATTGAAGGTTATATTTTTTTTATTTGGGGCCTTCTACCCCAAATTATTTTATTTAATTATGTATATGACCTGCTGTGTACGATCTTTACCTCTGTTTTGCCTGCTGTCAACCCCTGGTGGCCATTACAAAGCCCCCTTCTCCTGCGCCTACGCACTATTGGCACACAAGTACTTTCCACGCCGCCCGCCCCTCTGCATCACCAATAAAGATCGTACTCTCAAGCCTCCAACAACACTTCTCTGTCGCCCAGATCTTACTGTTTCAGTACCCCCTCAGCCATCAGCCGCCGTGCAGCAACATCCGGCGAGATAAACTAGAACGGGGTAAGGGCCCATTCCACTCCAGTGAGACTCCTTGTGAACGGCGCGCCGGAGTACATCTTCCCGGCAAAGGCTGAAGTGCGGTAACCCTACCGCCAACACATCTGGGGACTGCACATATACATCTAATCTGTGGCGACCAGCACCACGACTACCCCTCTCATAGTAGCGGGAGAGGTGTATCTGAGGGTACTCGGAGGTCCGGGCGACCTTAGCTGGGTATCGGCAGCGGCGGTAGGTCTTGCTGTCTAATCTAATCAGCATGTAATGAACTACGACCACAACGACACTCTAAATTTGGATCTGGAAATTTTTCTACAAAACCCAGAATTTTTTCTTCAACTGAAAAAGTTTTCTCAAAATTCTTCTGTGTCACCCGAAGGAAGGACTTTGGGGAGGAGGTCTGTACCGGGAGGTACACCTCAACGCCGCGCATTCAAAATAAGCGCCTTATGAACTCCTCTATCGGTCAAAAGGTGAAAATGAAACTACACGAACTTGGAAATTTAATCAGAAGATGTCACCACTGAAATACTAAGTCATTTTGTTATTGTGCAGTTTCCTAAACTGACTGAATTTCTCCTTGTTTTGTTTTGACATACATCAAGAAGTTTGGACATTTTTCTACAGGTGACACTACCCAAAAACTCTGATCATGCACTCTGGTGCAAGGTGAAAGAACTTGTAACTTAAAGAAGTTTTGTATTCCTGATCTACGTTGATTTATTTTTGGATTGGCAACACTTCCTTTTCTTTCTGTCAGTTTTGAATCTAGCCAATCACTAATTTTTGTAATTAATTTTCAACCAATCCCGCATTTCTTGTTCACTTTGTGTTAACCAATAAAAATTAAGAGGGTGTGTCCTGATTAGTCTTGAATGGTCTCGAACCTTCCCTGAGGGTTTATAAACTGCGGCTTTTCACGTTTCCTGCCAATTGATCGTCGTCTTTATGAGAGTGTGTGTTTAAGCAGGAGGCGGGCGGCCTCTTTCGTCGGCAGCTAGAACATCCACAAGGTAATGACCACATAATTCCACCTTACTCGCGGTAGCCGCAAATTATTCAGAGGGGAAGTTCCGAATATTTAACTATGTAACAGTACTTTTCTACAATGTAAACTTTCTTTCGGCTAATGTAAAACTTCATAAAGCTTCAACTGTAAATCGGGGACAGAGAGTGAACTACCCTCTCAAGCTCCCCTTCATCTTGGTTTGAGGCGACTACGTTTTGTAACTGTTTTCTTCCTTTCCGTAATGCATTAATTCAATCTTTATTCGTGTCACCTCAGTAGCTTGGGATTAGCCCCTGTATCTCTGGGCCAAGAGCCCCGTTAGGATTTTATTCTTTATTATCTAGGAGTGCAAGTGTGAGCCTCCATTCATTTTGTGTTTGGGCCAGTTATCTAACCTGTTTCTTTTTCCATGAATGCCCAGTAGGTTGGGTTATGAATGCCGCTGTAAAAGTAATGTCAATTGTAAATTTTGCCTTGAGAGGTCAGAGTGTGTAAGAGTTGTGTGTAATGTTGCCTTAAGCGAGCTGTTAAAATTGGATGAATGTTGGAGGGCCTGTTAGCTCTTTTTCAAAATTTGTAATTGTGAAGGGTGCGTCTAGAAGGCTTGACATTTGTAATTGAGGGAGCAAGTGCTCTTGATTTGGGGGATTTCTGCCCTTGACTTAAGGGTTCCCAATTTTTAACTTCAATTGTGTAAACTGGATCCGGTATCTCTGCAATTGTAAAACTACGGGCTTGAAGCCCATTATCTGTAAAGTTCACTAATCTTGAATTTTCCTAGTCTCGTTTCAAGATTTCTTTTGTACTTGATGCTTCATTGTTATGTTCATTCGGTGAAAATTTGTTAAGTTTGACGTTCTAAAAGAAATATAACCTTTTACAATTTTAATTCAATTTTTGATATTTTAGTTAGACCCATTAGTCCGCACTTTCTTTCACCATCTCTGTGTTCCACACAAACACCGGAACAAAAATTGCAATTAATTTATTTAATTGAAAAATAAACTAGAATATTGTTTTAAAATATTATATGCAGGGCGAATCAAAACGCAATGACAGAACTGCTGGAACAGATTTTTCACATAGAGAGAACTGAAAGAGTATATGACAACGTGGCGAAGTTACCCGACCTTTTCTTGGCAACCGCACTCTCTTGATTTAACCCCCGGCAGACACGCAAAATCTGTCGATTTTTCGTCAAATAATATCCACCCATTTGTTCACGTTCAGAACCCAGAAGGAGAACTGTACTTAACAACACGTCGAGCCATCGCACACGAATTGCGGCCGATTGGTTTGATAAACACTCCACAGACATGAGGATTCTTGCCTGGCCCTCAAGGTCACCTGACTTCAATCTTATTGAGCTCGTCTGGGATGCTGTCGAATGGGATTTGCGGACCCGGGGCCCTGCTTAAAACAATCCCCGTGCATTATGGGAGGATATGCAGCCATCATGGATCAGTATGTCTCCCCAATGCTTCTGTTGTCTTGTGGAGTCGATGTCTCACCGTATCGGCGCCATCAGTTCAATTGCTCCTCAATGTAAATCAGAATTAAGACATCCTCTCTCGATCTGAAGTGAGACCCCAAGATCACGAGTTCAAACACACAAAAAAGCACTCAGACTTTTTGAAGGGTAAGGAGAAGTCCATTCGATATTTATCGTACAACGCGGACATATAAAATATCTCTGGTGGCACATATAGCCGACCCCGTGCTGTAGCGGTAGCATACCAGCTTCTTACCCGGAGATCCCGGGTTCTATTCCCGGCAAGCTGAGGGACTTTTGCCTGGATCTGAGGGCTCGATCGAGGTACACTCATCCTCGTGATTACAATTGAAGAGCTATCTGACGCTGACGTAGCGGCCCCGGTCTAGAAATCCAAGAATCATGGCCGAGAGGATTGGTCGTGCCGACCACACGACGCCTCGTAATCTGCCGGTTTTCGGTCTGAGCAGCACTCACATGGTTGGCTATTTCCTCATTGGGTTTGGTTTGCTTGGTGAAACATTTCGTGGTTACCAGTCAAAATTCTTTGCACTTCTCTTTCAGCATGTCTTCCTTAGCTGACCTGGACTTTCTAATCAGTTCTCCTCCTTTCTTCTGTCAATGGCGCTTGAGTACGGGCTCTACCACCTGGTGGCTTTGATCCCCGACTTGTAAGCATCCCTGTTGCGCATTTTCGTTCCTTCACTTCTTCAAGGTCCTTCTTCTTTAATCGCCTAGATTGTTTTCTGCCCTCCTTATTTATTGCATTCTTGTATTTTCGCCATTCGTCCATCAAGTCTAATATCTCCCAAGTTATTCACTGATTCTTACATGATCATTCCTTCCTTCAGCTTTTCCATACAGTCCTTGTCCAACATGTTCTTTGAAACAAGCCCTTACACTTTTTTATTTCAACTTACCTAAATCCCATCGCCTTGCATTCCTCCCTTTCTTCAATTCCTTCAATTTCAGATCACATTTTATGACTGCCAAGTTGCCGCTGGGAATGTCTTGCAATCCAACAGCTGGTTTCTGAATCTATGCCTAATCATAATGAAGTCTACTTGATACCGTCCTGCCTCGTTGGCTCTTGTCCACGTGAACAGCTGTCGACTGTGGTATTTAAACCAAGTATTAGCAAGGACTAAATTATGATCGGCGCAGAATTCAACCAACCGACTTCCTCTTTCATTCCTTTGTTCCAGTGCGAATTCTCCTACGGCATTACCTTCTCTTCATTGACCTACCGCTGCATTCCAGTCTCCCATTTCCCTTCACATATTGTATTAAATCCTGTATCTCTTCATATAATCCTTGGATTTGTACATCATCTGCTACTTATGGACCTGCACTATTGTGGTTGGCATTGACAATAACTATTCGCTCTCTGTACTGGTCGTAGTAGCTTACCCGCTGCCCTATTTTCTTATTCATTATTACACCAACTCCTGCATTTCTCCTCTTTGATTTTGTGTTAATAAATCTGTAGTCGCCTGACCAAAATTCCTGCACTTCCTGCCAACGTACTGCACTTATACCAACAACACTTAATTTTAGTCTATACATTCCCCTTTTCAGATTATTTAATCTACCACAACGACTCAAACTTATAACATTCCATGCTCCGACTCGCGGAATGTCACTATCCATCTTCCTGATGATCGCCCCCTGTTGTGTAGTCCCCACCCGGAGATCCGAATGGGGAACTTTTTTACTTCCGGAATACTGTACATGGGAGGAAGCCATTATCAGTACACCATTCATTCGTGCAGAGAGAGATTCGTGTTCTCGGCAGTGAGTTACGACTGTTGATTCCTGTTGCTTTCTTTCCTTTGTTACAACTGGCTTTACGTCGCACCGGGTCCTATGACGACGATGGGAAGGGAAAGGCCTAGGAGTTGGAAGGAAGCCGCCCTGGCCTTATTAAGGTACACCCCAGCATTTGCCTGGTGTGAAAATGGAAAACCACGCAAAACCATCTTCAGGACTGCCGACGGTGGGTTTCGAACTCACTATCTCCCGGATGCAAGCTCACAGCTGCGCGGCCCCTGTTGCTTTCAACCGTGTAGCAGTATCAACACAGCTAAGCCATGTTAAGTATTATTACAAGACCATATCAGTCAATCATTCCGACTACCACCCTTGCAATTTACGAAAGGTTGCTACTCCACTTTTCGATGAACCATTCGTTAGTTTGGTCCTCCACAGATACCCATACGATATGGTCGCACCTATGATTCGGATACTTGCTTCACTGGGACCCACAAGCCTTTCCACCGCGACAAGTTCACAGGGAAACTTAGGATTGTTATTTTCCCTAGGAACATAATTACTTCAAATTCACAATAATTTTTCTTGTTTAAAATTTTAATATAATTTTTAACAGTAAAATGAATAAGGTTTGTTTGATGAAACCGTGGTCATCATTTACTAACGAACCCCACTCACTACCTGTCTCACACGTTGACTCTAGAAGATTGGTTTCTATATTCACATTAATTTTTCTGATAACTTTTATCATGCAAGTGTTTGTTGGACGGATCCTTCAGTCTACTGTAGTACCTCGCTCAATTGGATTGCGTTTCCTGATCACCTCAATAGTTTCCTGGATACAGAAGTGCTCCTAGACGGCAGTACTGTACGAAGTTACAATAGTGAGTGGATTACAGTCTCATTATTATCCAAGTGTACTGAGCTTTGAAGGAGGAAAAAGCTAGCAAGCAGCAGGAGATCAATACTAGTTCAGCTCTCGGGAGCCCTGGAAAACAGCCTTCCCGAGTTACTTGACCACCTAGAACTTCACAAAGTCTCAAAATAACAATTACTCATGCAGATTTATAAAAGATTTCCACAATAATTTTCCGTTTAAGTGAACTTTTTCGCAACACCTCTTCATTTCCGCTCACTTAATGCTTCTACTTGTAACTTATAACATGTTCGCGGGAATGAGGTGGAAAGACTCTGTCAACATTCCGATTACGGACCTGAATTTAGAAGACCGCCCTTCGGTATAACAGGTGAAGATGAATTCATAGGTAAAAGGCTTATTATCTGTGGCGAAGTTAGGGCTCCTGGCCCTTTCCTACACTTAACCACACACACATTATTATTAATACTATGAAACTGATGAACTTAAAATACTAAGAAATACAAATAACACTAATGTTTAAGACAAAAGTATAAATGTATACAAACAAAGAAGAAAGACATTGCTGGATAGAGATGAGTTTTGTAATACCCACAAGATACGGACACATCATTAGAAGCCAAGCAAGTACACACACATGCCGCTCTACGTGCACGGCGAGAGGAACTTCGATTTCCCATGTTTTATTTAGAGCGTAAACCTTTAGGAATCCGCCCGTTTTATGAGTGCACACGGCGGTGGAATGTGTTACATCCTCTCGAATTAAAACGTGCGCACTGTAGCCGGCAGAATTACTTTAGACGAACATTGTTTGTATGCACTAAGAGGGTCACAAGAAGTGAACTGTTTATTGCCAGTATTGAAACACTCGTCTGTCTATAATATATATTTTATTAGAGAAAAGTCTCTACCTTGCTCAGTAAACTTCAAACTTGCTATTTATGTTCCGGCCATGTCCAGAATAATAAGGAAAGGCAATTTTAAAATGTCCGATCTGAATGTATGTATGCTCATCACAAAGAATACCTGAATATAATTGAAGACCTGAGTGCAAGAACTAGCTAATAACCAAAAGTTAAGTTCTGAGAAAAACGAGAAAAACATTTAAAACTATATAAATCCTATAATTCATTAAAGGTTTAAGTTTAATATGAAAGTATATATGAATATACACTACTGTTTCAATTTTTAACCCTCTACTCCATTTAGAAATAATTAAAAAACGAGAAAATGTGTGATGGAATTATCCATTTCTTGCACTCAGATGTTTTAAGGAATGCAAAAATGGGAATAGAAATTGGAGAATGAATGCCATTACATGTTTTGATGTTTTAACTATGAAATATTCAGTTTTAAAGCCCAGTGCATGACATACATAATAAGTATTACGTAAAATATGGTTGAAAACAGTTTTTAGAACTCGTGGTATGATGCCTGACTTTCAGAGCCATATTCTTCATCCTCGCGTTCACATCTGAGATCGGAATACCATTTCATGTGTGCAGGAGGAATATACTACTGTGCCAATTTCATCACATCTCTGTACTTCTTGTCATTCAAAGGCAGTGGAGTTTGGTACAACTTGGCGGGATGTAATATTGGAGTACGTTTCGTCTTGAACAGACAAAATTTTGTATGAACAAAAGTGTTTTGACCAGCAGTAACAGACAGCTCTCTCCCTTCACAAACAAATTTATAGTACCTACTTATTCTGAATGATTCAGTACCATTCTTTATTATTTTCTTAAAATGTGACACCAAGTGATGTTTAAAATCAAATACCATGTCCTGGTGTACTTTCACCACAGCAAATTTTTGGGAAGCAGATGAAACAATATCGTACCATTCCTGAGGGACAAACACATACTCTTTCTTGCGTTTTAGCTTCTCAATCTGTGCGAAGGTACGATCACAGGGCATGAACGAATGTCCACGTTCTGGAAAATGGTGATATATTTTGACAATCTGCCCGAAGCCGCTAGTGTACTTAATTACTGAACCATCAAAATATTCCTGTTTTGCCCTGCACAGTTGTCAGTAAAAATGTGCAGAGTTTTAATTTCATGCGGAATGTAGTTCTCTACATAATGGCTGTACACCTATTTTTTCATCCTCATCTTCACTCTCAGTTGCATTGTTTCTTGCAGCAAGCTTCTTCTTCCTTCTCCACTTCATGCTGAGATCAGGGTGCCTTCTACAACAAAAATATATTGCATTGTTGTGTGTTCAATGCTCCTACAAAATAAATGTCTAAAACTAATATTTAAAGCTTACCTCTGAATATTATGTGAGGTTATTAAGCCCATGAGATATGCATCCTGAGCATTCTTATCACGCATTTCGTTTAAATTCCTAAGAACTCGTTATTTAATATCTTTGGAGAAGTTGGCTGTACATTTTCTCTTACAAAAACAATCTGGAACAACTGTCTTTACAGGCACAAGTTTCCCTGTTGATATATATTCTTCTCCATTCAAAATATTTCGTTTCCTAACATTTCTTTTCTTACTCTTTACTGGAGAGGAATCGGTAGAACTTCGTAGCGGTATCTAAAAATGACAATCATTTATAAAAGCATAAACTGTGGGCTTCAAACTTCCACATTTATTTGAATATATATTTTGGTCTAAAATATTGTTGTATAATACAATGTAACATTAAACTGAATATTCTGTAATATACATTCTATACATTTAGCACTAAAATGCAGCTCTTAATGGAACCTACCTCTCAATTAAAGCTTGCATTTGCAGCACTCAATAACTCACTGCATTCAGCCACTTTCCTTACTCTTCTTCAGCATGAGGGCAACTGAGAGCAAGAACTGGATAATTCCGGTTATTATCCAAGTCTTGCACTCAGAAAGGAACCAGTTGAATCTTAAAGGCCATCTAGCGAGAAAATTAGGCACTTTCTGAAATTAACTTCTATAGTAACTGATAGAGGGCAATTATGGCTACAAATAGAAGTCAAAAGCTAATTTTCGCTAAATGTGGTCATTATCTAGTTCTTGCACTCATGTCTTCAATTAGTGAAAATCAGTATTTGAGGTCTTGGAAGAAGGCTTCAAAATCTAGGTTATAAATCACTTTATTCACGCACGGTGATGTAGTAGTGTAGGAAAGGTCTAAAATGAATTATCCAAGATATTCTCTCGATAAAATCTACCTAACAAAAGATGTAGAATACAACATTTCCGAACTAGTTCCGTGTTAAAAGTCAACCCACGACGAATGATAAGGGAAATGTGTAAGATTTTATATTGCTAATTTATTTCCAGCGCACTGCCGTTTTAACGTTAATTTTACTAAGGAATTCCTTGCAAGAATGAGAGGATGAATAGTAAACTCCGATTGTAATGCTTGTTACCAGTCCTGATATTTCATTCTATTGTTTATCCCAAAAGTGACGGTGACTCAACTTCTGCGGGATTCGTGATTTACGGCAACACCTTGCTGTCTGGAACAGCCATTGCGAATACTGTGAGGAGCTAAGAACTTATGTCTCGGTATAAAAATTGCTTGTGTTCGAGGGACATCTGAAAATTTTCTTTACGAAAATCAGCGGCACAATACGTGTGACAGAGGTGTCACCCTAGCAACCGTGCAGGCTGTGATATGAGGTATGGACGGATGGTCAGACAATGTTACCTAGCAATCGTACAGGCTGTGATGTAAGGTATGGACGGATGGTCAGACAATATTACCTAGCAATCGTGCAGGCTATGATGTAAGGTATGGACGGATGGTCAGACAATGTTACCTAGCAATCGTACAGGCTGTGATGTAAGGTATGGACGGATGGTCAGACAATGTTACCTAGCAACCGTGCAGGCTGTGATGTAAGGTATGGACGGATGGTCCGACAATGTTACCTAGCAATCGTGCAGGCTGTGATGTAAGGTATGGCCGGATGGTCAGACAATGTTACCTATTAATCGTTCAGGCTGTGATGTAAGGTATGGACGGATGTTCAGACAATGTTACCTAGCAATCGTGCAGGCTGTGATGTAAGGTATGGCCGGATGGTCAGACAATGTTACCTATTAATCGTTCAGGCTGTGATGTAAGGTATGGACGGATGGTCAGACAATGTTACCTAGCAATCGTGCAGGCTGTGATGTAAGGTATGGCCGGATGGTCAGACAATGTTACCTAGCACTCGTGCAGGCTGTGATGTAAGGTATGGACGGATGGTCCGACAATAATACCTAGCAATCGTGCAGGCTGTGATGTAAGTTATGGACGGATGGTCAGACAATGTTACCTAGCACTCGTGCAGGCTGTGATGTAAGGTATGGCCGGATGGTCCGACAATATTACCTAGCAATCGTGTAGGCTGTGATGTGAGGTATGGACGGATGGTCAGACAATGTTACCTAGCACTCGTGCAGGCTGTGATGTGAGGTATGGACGGATGGTCAGACAATGTTACCTAGTAATCGTGCAGGCTGTGATGTGAGGTATGGACGGATGGTCAGACAATGTTACCTAGTAATCGTGTAGGCTGTGATGTGAGGTATGGACGGATGGTCAGACAATGTTACCTAGCACTCGTGCAGGCTGTGATGTGAGGTATGGACGGATGGTCAGACAATGTTACCTAGTAATCGTGCAGGCTTTTTGACACCATATTGTTCTTCAGTTCTTTTCGTCAGGAGGATAAAATATAATTAAATTAACTGTTCAGAATTATGTTTTTCATTTAATTTGCTCATGTTGAGAAGCTCGACAAGTGTTTTGGATTCGTTAATTTCTTGGGAAAACTTTACACTTCTGAGTCAGGAAAGATCTGGAGAAATTATTGAATAGTATAGACAGAGTATAGGAGAAGGAGTATAAGATAAAAATAAATAAATGTAAGACGAAGTAATGGAGTGCAGACGAATGGAATCAGGTGATACAGAACACATTAGTCTTGAAAGAAGTAGACTAATATTGTTACTTGGGTAATAGAACAAGTAACTGTGGCACAGCACAAGACTTTCGTTTGGAGGATGGCGTTGTACGTGGACAATAAGTAGCCTAGAAAGAGATTAGATTTATTTTAATGTGATTAGTATTTTAATGAGACGGGTAGATTGAATCTCGAATGAAGAGAGACTGAACCGAATTTGTGACGGACGAACGATTTGACGATATTTGGCCTAAAGAAGGGCCAGAATGATAGGAGACATTTTAACTGACACAGGACTTGTTTACTTAGATATTTTGAGGGAAGAGTATGGGGTAAAAACAGAAGTAGACCAAGGCATGAATATCATGAACAGATCAGAGCAGGTGTAGGACGTAGGAGTGAAGTAGAAATGAAATAGCACTGGGGAGGCGGGAGGGTGCTATGGAGAGCTGACTCAAACAGGAGGAAGCCAAGTGAAAGGTCCCGCTGAACAGTACTCCACAGTTTATGTGCCACTGGAACTTCTATTTTAGCTGCTGTTTCTTCCACCCTGTGCTATCGCCGACGGAGTTCGCTGTGGAAAATCTACCAAGCATATTTCTGACAAAGGTGACATTATCCATGGCATTGACGATACTGGTGGTGATCTCGGCGCATTACGGTCTTCAAACTATCGGTTTATCAAAATTGCTGTGCCGCAAAACCGCGCGTGTCATATTTCTTGTGTACTTTGACGTCATAAAATTACTTGTTGGACAAGTTTGTGTTTTACACAAAGCGGAGAGCACTCTTTGATCAGAGCCGCACGTCACGAAGCGTGGTGGAGGGACAAAGTATAGAATTACACCGCCAAGTAGGTGATTAATTGAGGAAAACTGCTCTGGTTTTAAAACAAATTCCATTAATCGTAAAAATAAAAAATATAGCATTATTTAAAATATCGGACGTTAATCAAACAAACTCCCCATTTATGATTAGAAAATATTAATTTAATGTACCGGAGTTTGAACGAGTTGTGTTAAACCCTCACAGCAAGTGAAAGCGACGTTAACGTTTATTGCCCCGGAAGTTTCGTAATTATATTGTCAAATATAACTCTGTTGTTTGTTTTTGAGCTCGGAAGAACACACTGACATTTTCAGAGAGCCTGCTTGGTGAAATAGGAATAGCTTTATAATGCATACGTGTACTTTGCTCTGGTGATAGTCACTATTAACTATTTTAAGTATAACTTCTGTGTGTGAAAAATAACGCCATTATTTATTTATTTATTTATTTATTTATTTATTTATTTATTCATTCATTCATTCATTCATTTATTCATTTATGTATTTATTTATTTATTTATTTATTTATTTATTTATTTATTTATTTATTTATTTATTTATTTATTTATTTATTTATTAGTGCCTTCTTCAGTTGCAAAGTTAAAACTCGAGGCCCTCACTTACACTTAACCACATTTTGTTTGCAATCTAAAATAAAATACCAAAATAAATAAAACTAAATAAATTAATGGAATTAAAATTAATTTTAATAATTTACAAATTAATAAAGCATGTGAAGACTCGTGTCATAGCAGAATGGAGTAACGAATAAACATCAAGTTTTGTTGTAAATTAGTGAGAGCGGTGCCGGAGACGCATGCTATGTTGATGTAAATGAACGGAACAGAAGCCATCACCATATGACCTGCCTGTGTCGGTGCGGCGTAAAACAAATTCTAAGAAACAAAAGGCCTGCTTCAAACACTTTCCGGATGAACAGAAAAGTCTTGATGATACGCCTCTGTTCCAAAGGTATGTTTGTGTCCGGCTCTATCGTTAAATGGGTAGTGCCCTGGCCTTTCGTCCAGTGTATCGCGGCTTCGATTCCCGGTCGTGTCAGCGGTTTTATCCTTTATTGGACAATTCCAGTGGCTCGGGGCAAGGTTTGTGTGCCGTCTTCATCATTCGAATTCTTGAGAGGACCCCATCCTCATAGACGGGCAGGTCTCCTTTACGAGGTCAACTCGAAAGGCCCGCACCAGGCCTCTCCGGGGGACACGCGCCATTATTATTATTATTATTATTATTATTATTATTATTATTATTATTATTATTATTATTATTATTATTATTATTATTATATGTGCACCTGGCGGAGGACCAGAAAGTACTTTGGAACGTGTGCCTTCTCACAAAAAACTAGAATTACCCTGGGAATCGTTAGAATTGCGAACAAATATCTGTAACTGTTGTGTACGAAACTGAATTCAAAGTTCGCCTGCCGCGCTTTATTTGGTGACTGAATGAACCATTTGTCCGTTAGTCTAGTTTTAAACAAACAAAACTTGCACATGTTTGGTAAATATCTACGTGTTAATGGCTGCCAGTTTCGAACGATTAATTATTGAGGATGTGAGAAATGCCCTGTGCCTGAACTGAATGTTCAGGTTTATCCTTACCAAATTTCATCTCAATTGGTTTAGGGAGAAATGAAAATACACTATCCCATTACAAGATATTACATGATTTTTTCAGATTATATAAGAATTAAAATTGTGAAATATGAAGAAGCAAGATGTGCTTTAAAGGAAAGGACTAAGGGAATAAAGATTCATGGGAAAATAATCCAAAGTATTAGATATGCTGAAGACATTTCCATAGTAGCAGACTCTGAAGTGGAATTAAACAGAATGTTGAATGTTTTCTATGATACATTGAAACATTACAAACTTAAAATCTATGGTAAGAAAACCAAAATTTTCGTTGTGAGCGAAGATGGCAAGGGAACTCTTACAAACATAAGAATTCCAAAATAGAACAAGTGCCACTTTTCTGTTACGTAGGGAGCATTATAAGTGATGCACCAAGGTTATCAAGAGAAGAATAGCTCTTGCTAAACAGGCCTTTCAAAATAAATAAAAAATCTGTTACCAAACACCCATACTAGTTTAGGAACAGGAAAGGCTTTTGTAAAATCCTTCGTCTGGAGTGTACTACTGGACTATTGGAAACAAAACAAAAGGAAATGTGGATTTGGAGAAAAATGACGAGGACATGCTGAATTCAGAAGACGAATCGAGGAAGTAAATGAGCAACGGACACTGGTAAAGGATATGGAAAAAGGGAGGATAAAACTTGTAGGTGATATCCTGAGACAAAATGACATCTTAGTGAACTTCAATGAAGGAAAAATGCTAGGAATAAGACGAAGAGGAAGACCGAGGAAGACATGCTCCGGGGATGTAAGAAACTTGATGGGATGAAAAGACTACAAGGAAGTGAAAAGAACAGCAGGTTTGAGAGGGGAATGGCTGCAGCGACAAAACTCAGCCTCATGACTGTGAAATAAAGTTCAACAAAATAATAACTTGGGGATATTAGGTCGATCCTGCGAACAGGAGCATTGACAACTACCCATCACTCCATAGTAACCAGACTCAACCAGTTAGAAATATACTTCATTCCACAGGCAAGGAGAAATATGTCGACGAGTTAACAATGGTCTACACAGTGTATTGCTGTAAACTTTGTTAAAATTATTCGAGTGTTTAGCAATTTCTATCTCCTCACGAATGATCCTAGGTATAAAATAATTATCTTTATAAATGACAGAAGTTGTATCAAAAATAATTTGATGGTCATTATGTGAGGCATGTTCTGCCACAACAGACTTCAGTGCCTGCGATGTTCGTTAATCCCCGTTGACCAACATAAACCGACCCACAGGGGCAAGGAATCATATATATTCTCGCACAATTTAAACCAATATACCCCTATTATTATTATTATTATTATTATTATTATTATTATTATTATTATTATTATTATTATTATTATTAATCCATTTAGTGGTCATGAAAGTCTACGTATTAAGAAAACTCGTACAAACGTTCATTAAATTCATTCCATCACTTTAGATGTGATGTTTGCGTAGGCAGACATGCAAATTTCACTTAATTTTTCCTAGAGGTGAAAAAATTAACTTGGATTTCAGTCGGTATGTTAGGTTTCTTTTAATCAGGCATCCGTAAGAAATATAGTTAACCCTATACCAGAGCTTGTGTTCTTCCGGATTGCATGTATTATTATAACAACAACATTTAATTATGTTCATACAATCATCTCGCGGGTCGTTAATAGGGCGAGTTCATCATCTCTGCACTCTGACATGTCCACATGATGTATGTATGTCACCTGCCCGCAGCTATGAGCGCAACTGAAATGACATTTGGTACAGTAATCACGCCCATTTCAAAAGCTAACACTCTTACGTGGGTGTCAAGAGGAGACCAGTCTGTCTATTACCAAATGAATTTCTTACCTGCGTTGGCCAGGATTCGAGTAGCAACCACCTTGGTGAGATATCTCCTTATTATTCACGAGATTGAAATTGAAAATCCACACTCTGTTTCTAGTCGTTCGACCGGGTCAGGAATGGAATGAATGAGGCGCCCATCTTGCGGCGAGGATAGGAACTGTGCCGGCTGTCGAAGCCGGTCGCTCTTTTCTGGGGCAATGATTAATGACTAAGAGATGAAATGAAATGATACTGGAGAGTGGTGCTGGAATGAAATATGACAGGGAAATCTGGAGTACCCGGAGAAAAGCCTGTCCCTTCTCCTCCGCGTTGTCCAGCACAAACCTCAAATGGAGTGACCGGGATTTGAACCATGGAATCTAGCGGTGAGAGGTTGCCGCCTGAGCCACGCCGGCACCTGCAGCGTTTTAATGATTGAGGTAAAGTTCTTACCCTGTCATCCACCGTAAAAATGGTCTGAATTGCACTTTCTCTTACTATTGCCATTTCAGAACCGTAATTTTCCTTACGACTGCTATTGGTAAGTTTCATCCTGAAACCAAATAAGCAGAGCTGTCACTCACCATCCCATTAATGACTTGGCCTACCACGACTGCCGCCCAGGCACATACTGCAGCGTACGTGGTCAACATAACGACATTCACAACCGTATTTCATGGATTCCATGACCGGATCCGCTGTCACTCTTATCAGAGAGCTCCTCAATTGAGCGAACCCCATTCCAGCACTCGCTCCATTGCACTGACTAAAAATCGAACTGAGCCCTCCTGGTGAGGGCAGGTCCAGACACCAGTGAATGCTGTCACACTGCGGCTAGCAATTCGCAGAAAACCACTTGAACTTCTCTCAACAGCCATCGTGTTGTTGCACGACAACGCCAGGCCATACGCAACCAGCAACACACATGAATTGTGACGGTGCATTCGGTGGGAGATACCGCACCATCCTCTCTGCAACACCGACCTTTCACCTCAATCCCTTCGGGCCGTTGAATAAGCACCTGTGATACGCCATCATGATGTGGCTTCAGCGACGGAACGCAAATTTCTTCCATACCGACATGTATGCCCTGATGTACCGCTGGAACAAGCACTTTAACGAAAATGATGACTCCGCTGAACGGTCAAGCGCATCAGTGCCCTTTTACTGTGTATCCTTATGTATGACAGTAAATTAAAAGTTTTTTATTGCGACCTCTTATTGCCCCGTTCTTTGAAGCCACGTTATATAAAAGCATATGCTAGGCGAGTTCACCGCGTGTATCTGTGGTCTTGCATCCGGCAGATACTGGGTTCGAACACCACTGTCGACAGCCTTGAAGATGGTTTTCCATGGTTTCTCATTTTCACACCAGGCAAGCGCTGGGGCTGTACTTTAATTAAGGCCACGGCCGCTTCCTTTCCACTCATAACCCTTTCCTATCCCATCGTCGCTATAAGACCTATTTGTGTCGGTGCGACGTAAAGAAACGCCCATTTGAGACCACGGTAGGCAACAATCGCACATTACTGGAAGCCTTCTTCCTTCCTTTGCCCATCCCATATTCAGTTTCTGTTCGTCATGGAAGCTGATCTATACTTTGTTCTGTTTAGGACGTCTTCCGAACTTAATCCAGTTCTACCTCCTTGAACCACGTGCCGGAAACTTTAGATTTTTTAAATCTGTTTTGTCAGCCACTTCTCCTCCATTCCAAGCACATGCCCATAAAATCTGAGTCTCCTCTCCTCGTTGACTTAATCAATCCCTCGCTTTCCTGGTATAATTCTCCCCTTCCTCGTAACCTATTGTGGCCACCCACGGTCGTTGGAGCCATTATCTTGCGAAGGATCTTCCTCTCAAACTTATCGGCTCCTCTTAGTCCTGTCATTCGGTAGTCTGTGTTGTAGTGTGTTAGTTTAGCTCCCCTCGAGATGGCTTTCCTCTTGTATAAAGCATGTATCCTACGAAAAGCAACAGCCACCTCCTGTTGCCTGGGTTTCTCTCTTGCTAATTTTGAGCTGCACGATTTCTTGAAGTATTTGAAGCTGTTAACTCTTTCTATCCTACCAGGGAGTAGATTTCTTCGCCAGTATGCAAGTAAAATATACGAGGGCGAATCGAAAAGTAATTAAATACTTTTTGGTCTGGATGACCAAAGCTTGCAGACAGTAAGTTAAAACACCAATAGCTCGGTAAGATACTGCCCTGCTGTAACGAATGGCGTGTGTGTTAGCATCATACTCGCGTAGGAACCAGCAAGGTGTAGTGCACTTATTTTTGCAGGAAAAAGAGAAAACCATTGAGTGGACTAAGAGTGATGTGTTCTAAGTGTGTGGTGCTGATTTTCTGAATCGCAGCAAAATCTACAAATAGTGCTGGTTCTTTACAAAGGATCTAGTAAACCTTGTCATTGAATCATGCCGTGGCCAACCAATGCCACTATTTCAACACCACACATTGTCAGAGTCATTGAGTTGGTATTTTGAAAACTTGAGACAGCAACATTTCGTGTACCGCAACTTACTGTACTGTCCAAGACAGATTGAGATTTCGTGATGTGAGTGCACATCGAATGCCCAAGCAGCTGTCGGAACTACCAGGGAATTGCCTCCATTGAGGAAATTCACGGCCATCCATTCAGAGAAGATGTCAATGTTCGTTCCTGACTAGTATCATCTGTCCGTACAAATTTTGAGAAGTATGGCTGGAAGGTATTCAATCATCCACCTTGCACCGTCTTCGCTTTGACATCCTAGAACCACTGAGTGAATTCCTAGGAGGTCAATACTTCGGTTTAAATAACGAAGTTAAATCGGTACCTGTACTTCCAGGAAAGAGAGTTTTATGTACGAATAATATTCAACTTGGCGTCACGATCGGAGAAACCTCGAGAGACTTGCTGCATATGTTGGAAATAGGTGAAACATCTCATTCTTTTGTACAATATTATCTTGGTTTTCCTTCTTACTAAATGTCTCGTAAATATGTTTTTGAGTTTCTTTTCCATCCACTCTAATATACGTTTTCACGTAACGTATTGTCTAGTGAATATGATACAGATGATATACGTGACATTTGGGATATATACGTTACAGATGTACAGCACTGTGATATTTGTCGAGGCTTGCCTAAAACATATAATACTGCCGAGACTAACTTAAACAGATCTTGATCTACCAAACCACGGTGATAAAAATAGTTGTCCTTAATAACATGAAAAATGTTTATTTGTAACACGTTACATAGCCATCGTGTAAATCACAGCCTGGTTGTCAGGGGCCTCCTGTTTGGATCCAGAGGTACCCTGGCGAAAAACACGGCAACTATCCTTCAACATTTAAAAATTCCTTTTTACGACATAGAAAAAATCCCATTACAAATCATAAAATATTTTCTGCTAATTATACAGTTTATACCAGAAATCGTAATGTAATCCCCTTACGATGAATTTTCCAGAAAAGATATTATTTCATTTTTCTAATTTCTTATACCTGTTGCTCACGGTAAAATTTTCTGTCAAATTTATTGTACAATAATCTAATTTTATAAAATTTCTGTTTCACACGGTCAAATTCAAGTTTTGTAAAACCATTGATAAAACTTTTCTTAAAATAGGACATGTTCTATTGCGTAAAATTAATTTTACGAAACGAACCAATCAGCGAAGCTGACATCACGATGATGCTGGCGCTACGTTGTGAGAAGATTGTGAAGCTCAATTGTAAACAAATACTTCTTTCTAAAATGGCAGGATCCGGGTGGACTAAGGAAGCTGTTAGTGTTTTACTGGAGAAATACCAGAAATATCCTTGTTTGTACGAAGTTAAAACGCCATTTTACCACAACAGAAATGCAAAACGAGAGGCAGAAAACACAATCGCCAAATTCCTATATGAATGCTGGTCTTCTAACCTCAACTAATTTTCGACCAAGTACAGCAATCCTCTACCTTCTTCTCTTCTTTTTATCGATATTAGTTCAGAAAAGAGTTCATAGATGGCCATCCTGGTGCTCCCACGGATTTTATAAAATAATTTTACCGTGAGCAACACAACTTGTTTTCACCAAATTTTTATAAAATTAATTGTACAACAAATTTTACGAAACACTTTATCGTGAGCAATAGTGTCAGTTATGTAGTCCGGACCCTCACGGGCCTATTCTGTTTATACAACGCCACGATTTTAAAGAAACATGGAATATTACGTTACTGTCTAGCATTTTGCTTCTGCCGCACACCGAAGGTTTTCAGCGACGTATGGCTGGGAGAGAACTAGGACTGATAAGGGTAGTACCGTGGCATTAATCAAGGTAAAGCCGCAGTACCTGCCTGGTGTGAAAATGGGGAACCACGGAAAATCATCTTCAGGACTGTCGCCGGTAGGATTGCAACCCCCATCCCCCGAATGCAAGCTTACAGCTACGGGGCCATAATCGCGCGATGAACACTTGCTTCAACAAAAGACTAAACCATGGCATTTCGAATCACAAAAGAAGTCTTTATGTTTACATTTATTGTAAAGATCTCAACTTTACACCTGCTGATAAATGTATTCTTGTTCTGAGACTGCATTTAGCACTTTGGGCAGTTTACTTTCAAGGTTTGTCTAATCCTCTTCAATACAATTGCAGTTCCCACGAAAAATATAGATAAGCCTGTTTTTAATGATATCCTAAGCGATCATACAGCAGCAAATAGATTACGAATTGCTTTCGGTAGGTGGATGTAAGTAATGCCTGGATTTTGACGTATATACTTATTGTAATATTTTTAAATGTACAATCAGGAAGAAGATAAGTTATTATTATTATTATTATTATTATTATTATTATTATTATTATTATTACTGTAGGGCATTATAACGAGTGTGTAAGAGCAACGGAGAGATTTAAATATCGGAGATAGGGGAGCCGTCCGCTGCTATATATATCGAGTACCTGTCAACGTCCCGCTGTGACACGCAGCTGAAGATAAGCCCTTGTCTCCATAAAGCAAGGCAGGACTCCATGGAGAGATATCTGTCAGCCTACTGCATGTCATTTCCCTGTTTATTATCTCTCTAGTTCTTTCTTTGCCTCGTATAATAGGAATAAAAACCTTTCATTAGGAAGTGTTATTTTCAAACTTCAGGAACATTGTGAATCAGCTGTTTGCTGCATTTGCTTTATTTTCTACAGCCCGCGATGAATTACTGATGCTCGCTTTATCAGCACAACTAGCGCTGATTGTTTATAATTAAGGACCCATATTGTATTAATAATTTCTACGAAAAACAAGTGAGGCACTCTGCACAGCACATAATCTTGAGTTTCGTTTATTTTCTACCACTAGAGGTCGAATTCTTAGGCTGTAATATGTTAGAATGCAAACATACTGAAGTTTGTTACAAGTATAGTCTATCCTGCACAACGCTTATGCTATGTGCTTTGCATAAACGTAAGGAGTACGGCCCATCAGAACTCCTATGTTATTCTCTCTGCATTACGGAAGACGGGGCCTGCTCAACGCTTATGCTATGTGCTTTGAATAAACGTTAGGAGTACGGCCCATCAGAGCTCCTATGTTATTCTCGCTACGTTAGGAAAGGCGGGGCCTGCTCAATGGTTATGTTATGTGCATTGCATAAACGTTAGGAGTACGGCCATCAGAACCACTACAATTAATGTTACTCTCGTCACATTATGGAAGAGCTGCAAATTAGTTTGCATTCTAACCTGATACTGCATAAAAATCCGGGGTCCAGCTGTCACCAATTTGGAGTATTAAATAATCGAGGATATTCCCCTCAGTCCATGGTCGAGAGATAGCGAGTCTGCCTTTTATCGGGAGGCTCCAAGCCCCTTTCCCAGCCACATCAGAGATTTTACCTGGATGTGATGGATGGTTCGATGTCCGCTCAGCCTACGCCAGAACAACTGAGAAGTTAAATCTGAGGGCTAGATAGTGGCCCCGATCTAAAATCCCAAGAATAACGGCCGACAGGATTTGTCGCGTTGACCATGCACCTCCACATAATCAGGATTCACTCGTTAGACCAAGCCTCGTCAGGGCACTGTCACCTTTAGGTTCTTGTCTCAACCTAGTCTATTTCGTTAGCAATCACTTCCTTTACGAGCAAAGTGAACTAAAGTTGAGAGCAATCATTCAACTGAAAAGAGTAAAAGGAAAATATTTCTAAGCAAGGTACCATAAATAATCACCTATCACTTGCAGTTGGCAACATTGGTAAGGAATATTATATGTAAGGAAGTAGCAGTTAGTACGAATAATTAAATCCACAAGTTTCAACGGCTGCCGTTTTCAGTTGCCAGCTATGAAAATGAAGAGGTACGAAAACAGTTCCTTCATATGAAAGATCATTGAAATCGGCGAACTCTCTCAAAATTTAATAAGGGCAATAAATCATTCACAGAAAGTAATCGCACGCGCATAGCTGTATTCTTCAATGAAATATAGGTTTAAAACAGTCTACTACCGATTCCTGAGGGATGCAGTAGTTTTGCAGCCAGCTCTTTTTTTTTGCTAGGGGCTTTACGTCGCGCCGACACAGATAGGTCTTATGGCGACGATGGGATAGGAAAGGCCTAGGAGTTGGAAGGAAGCGGCCGTGGCCTTAATTAAGGTACAGCCCCAGCATTTGCCTGGTGTGAAAATGGGAAACCACGGAAAACCATTTTCAGGGCTGCCGATAGTGGGATTCGAACCTACTATCTCCCGGATGCAAGCTCACAGCCGCGCGCCTCTACGCGCACGGCCAACTCGCCCGGTGCAGCCAGCTCTTGGTACGTGCTAGAACAAAATGTAGCTTCCACCGCGTTCCCAGTCTCATGTGACCATGTGGAATTTGCTGGAGTGTGGGAAGTGATGAGTAATGGGCATTCGGAGCACAACGAGTGTGTCTTGAGTTTTATGAAAGGTGTTGTTCATAAGGTAAATCGTGCTGCGACAGCACTTTCTGAACCAGTGAGGAAAGCAATGGCAAACAATCTCATTCCTCAGCTTGCCTACTAGACGGTCATTTTGGCGCCGTTGCGCTTTCGCCGTAACCGCAAACCAGAGGAGGTGATATTTTAGGACCCAACCAGCCTCTGGCTGATGACCTAACAGACAGAGAGGCTTAAAGAGAGTGCATTTTATCATATTTTTAACATCGTGGGAGCCGTGAACCTAGATGCTAGTCCCCTTTAAACAACAAACGTGATCAGATACCTCTTTGAGGCCATGTTGTGTGTCCCGACGGTTTGCTCAAAAGCTGTGTGAAAGCGGGGGAAAAACATTGACCACTTAACACCTCAAACACGTTCACCTCACAGTTGTGGGGTTGCAAGGTAAATGGTGATCAAGAAAGCAGGAAAATAAAGATACATTGGAAAATTGTGCACCCGATCGTGTACCCTTCCGTCCCTACATCCACAGACTACCTGCTCCACTGTACTGTTCAAAGGGCTGCGTGCCTGTAAGGAGCGAATGTCTCATTGTACACATCGCTACGTACAAACTCCGAAGATGTTAAATACGACCTGACCTACCTTGTATTAGCACTTTAATTAGACGCTATTTACGATGCCTGCGGGGATCTACTGGACGATCGACTGCTGAGATTTAATAAATAAATCGAGCAAACACCGAATTTTAAAAGATTTATTTCTCTCGTTTGCAACCACGATCTCTATTTTCCACAGGTCTGCAGATATGATGATAATGATAATAATCCTAAGAAAATGTTTTCTTAACCCATGGGGTTCTCACACGTATCACCTCTTAAATTTAAGACTAAAGCGTTATTTTAACCCACCACGTTGAACTGTCAACAAACAATGCTAGCCAGTCAAGTGGAATACATTAAGGCAGGGCCTCTCAGGGTGCATGCGCGTGGTGCATGCACTGTGCACGGTGCAAAAGACGACTCGGCTTGGTTGACCAGAGTGCAGACCCCCCACTCCTCGATTTGGAGCAATAGCGCTGTCTCTCTCTCTTTCCTCACGCCTGTCTCGCTCGCTCCGCCTGTCTCCCTCTGCCCCACTTACGCCGTAGCGCTCCAAATCCGGGCTGACTTGAGCCGAGTATAGGCGAGTAGAGCCGAGCTTAGCCGAGTAGCCCAGAGACGAAGCGTTGATCCGAGCCATGCCGAGCGGCACCGATGCACAGTGCACGGAGCTCTTGCGCCTCCATCTGCACGCGTGAGATTTTGGGTGTTTGAGAGGCCCTCCATTAAGGCTTAGATTTCAGACATTTATGTGCAAGTCGGCAGCCCAAATGCTAGTCACACTGTCACACTGAAGAGGTGAACAAGGTAAATGAAGAGTGGCGTGTTTCCCGTTGCTTTCTTCGCCGCGCCAGAGGGTGGTAATATCAGTACATGAAGGTTACTGTCCAACTGACCACATGAGCGACATTTGCGCACCATTCATCACAGGGACTGGCTGTTTGTTTGTCGCGACACTCACATCAGTTGTTTTCAATGATGAGACTGAGAGCGATCAATGAATGTTACAGCTCGCACCAGAAGAAATACACTGTAAGTGCTATTTCTCACCGGAAGTGGACACGGGTTTAGCTTTCTTTTATCGACATAAAAATAAACTAAAACATATTATAGAGTTTAATTTCTCTTGCATACGAATGCGAACAAAATTGGAAGTAATTTACATAATCAATAGTACTGATAAGTATTTTGGAAACTGGAGTTCTTTATTTATGGGCGAAAGCAATGAATAAAGTTCGTATCCAGTGGGAGCGAGAGTGACGCCAGGTCTCTTCATGTAACGTCTACATAAGAATGGAAATGTCACTTAGCTTGAAGACTCGTGTAATGTTAGTTAATAACTTACAGGTGAAGTTACTCAGACATTAAGAAACACTCATTCACAGACCCGTAAACAAGAATTATGAAATTAGTCGGTGAAGTAAGAAGCGATCGTAACTGGTAGGATTGATACAGGAGTACATACGAAACAAGAAGACAAACCGCAAGTTCATCAGGAAGACAAAATCACAGAAAAGGGCCGGACCAAATTGGACCACAGGAAGAAAGGAAGTCTACGGCAAAAGAATAAAATAAATAGGTCCACAAAAGGTAAAGAAACACCTCTATCACGTTAGGCCACGTACGTAGTTCTTACTGACAACTAATAATTTCGAGAATAATAAAATCAATTGTTCACCGCAATGATCACAGTCTCTGTTTTCGAAGACGCCCAAATGGCCAGACTTTGTGCCGCAGACGCACTGTTCGGAAAATCTACCGAGACTACGCTGACACAGTTTTGAACTGAGCCGGATCGAACCCGCCAACATGGGCTTAGACAAGCAGCGCTTCAATCGAGTTCTACAGCTTCACTCCTGTACAGTGTCTAACTTATAGTCTACTTCCTAAACTTCACAGTCAACAAATTACGTTTTACTTTTTTTTTAATTTTCTTCACGTCGCACCGACACAGATAGGTCTTATGGCGACGATGAGACAGGAAAGGCCTAGGAGTGGGAAAGAAGCAGCTGTGGTCTTAATTAAAGCACAGTCTCAGCATTTTACTGGTGTAAAATTGGGAAAGCATGAAAAACCATCTTCAGGGCTGTCGACAGTGGGATTCGAACCCACTGTCTCCCGAATGCAAGCTCACAGCTGCGCGCCTTAAACGCACGGCCAACTCGCCCGGCGATTGTTTATTGTAACTGGTAAAGTTTTATATAGAGAGAGATAGAGGGAATTTGTTCAGAGAATAAACATTCCCCCCACGACGACAATGTACACTGCAATGAAACTTTCAAGGCTTTGAGGACCTTTGTTACACTTAACCAATCAATACATTAGTAACACAAAACAAAACTGAAACAAATTACTACACTGCTGTGCTGTTTACCTAATACATCCAACTGTGAGGTTTGAAGTGAGTTCAGACCAGCCATAGGAGGTTGCCATTGACAAGGCCACCTCTAAACCTACTATCTCGAACACACTGAGGTGAGAGGACTGATTGTCGGTGATCGAGGAACGATTCCAAGCCGTTTTTGTAAATACCTGCGAAATGCAAGGCGTTCCAAAGAACACCATCAAATAAATTGCAATCTCGGCAGTTAAGGGGTCTGTCGCGATTTTACCAAATCACTTATATGCTTTTTGACTGTGTTAGTGTCCTGAATCTCATCTACTATTTTCCTAACTTTTATCAGAAATTGTAAATGAAAAGTCCTTGTGACAGCTTTGATAATAAAATAAATTAAACAACACCATATAAAATAAATGGCCATTTGTTTACTAGGTACAATAACACAGTGTAGCGGTAGGGTGCCTTCTTCTTACCGGGAGGCACCGGGTTCTAATCCTGACCAGGTCAGGAATTCTTACCTGGATCTGAGGGCTGGTTCGAGGTCCCCTCAGCCTACGTGATTACAATTGAGGAGCTATCTGACGGTGAGATAGCGGGCCTGGTATAGAAAGCCAAGAAAAACGGCCGAGAGGATTCGTTGTACAGACCACACAACTCCTCGTAATCTGCTGAGCAACGGTAGCTTGGTAGGCCATGGCCCTTCGGGGCTGTTGTGCCATGAGGTTGGGTTGGGTTGGGTTGGGTTGGGTTGGGTTGGGTTGGGTTGGGTTGGGTTGGGTTGGGTTGGGTTGGGTTGGGTTGGGTTGGGTTGGGTTGGGTTGGGTTGGGTTGGGTTGGGTTGGGTTGGGTTGGGTTGGGTTGGGTTGGGTTGGGTTGGGTTGGGTTGGGTTGGGTTGGTTACCAACGAAGAAATGAGTGGAAATTACAAGACTAATATTAGTAACAATACTAATCTAGATAAACATACTACTACTTACAATTTAATGCTGAACACCATAAATTTAGCGTAATGAGAATTTTTTTATTAAACATGTTACCTGTGCGCAAAATTGTTATAAAATAAGGATAGGAAAAAGGTTTACTAAAACTAGGAAGCACAGATGAGTACTACTCCGTAATGTGGATCGTATAAAATGAGAACCTGCTACGAGTAAATAATAAATTTACTTGGCGTAGGTAGAAAGGACATAAGTTACGTAAAAATATTATTTTATAAGGAAGTATTGGGATAAAAATTGACAGATGTTTGTCCTATACATTCAGCAGACTGCTGTGAAAATTTACATCTCTTTATGCCAAATAATGTTTGTAAATATCCATAGATACCTCTTTCTACACTCCACCCTGTGAGATGGACGGTGTTTGTGCTTTAAACAACTCACACACCACACGCAATACTACTGATCACAATAGCTTCCAGATTCCTATAAACGGAAGATGTCGTCCACCCTCGCTGGAGGGTCTGCCTTACTGCACTGGGCTAGCTAGAGCAACATGGAATAATAATAATAATAATAATAATAATAATAATAATAATAATAATAATAATAATAATAATAATAACATAGGGCCTACATCCATCCATACAAATATCATCATTAAAGGTCGTTATGCCTTTCAGCGATCAGTCTGCAAACCTCTGAGAATTTACTAAACATCGCCAAAATCGTCTATTTGCAACTAGTGTTGTGGCGTCATTTAGTTTTATACCTCTTATATTTAAATCATTTGCAGTGGAGTCTGAACATCGTCGTCTTGGTCTCCCTCTACTTCTCTTGCCCTCTATAACAGAGTCCATTATTTTCCTAGGTAACCTATCCTCCTCGAATCGCCTCGCTAGACCCCACTACCGAAGCCGGTTTATGCGAACAGCTTCATCCCTTGATTTCATTCCTAACTTAGCCTTTATCTCCTCATTCCGAGTACCTCCTGCCATTGTACCCACCTGTTTGTACCAGCAATCTTTCCCTCTACTTTCATGTCTGTTATTTCCAACTTACGAATAAGATATCCTAAGTCTACCCAACGTTCACTCCCGTAGAGCAAAGTTGGTCTGTAAACAAACCGATTTAAAGAAAATTTGGTCCGGGAGCTGACTTCCTTCTTACAGAATACTGTTGATCGTAACTGCGAGCTCACTGCATTAGCTTTACTGCACCTTGATTCAATCTCACTTACTATATTACCATCCTGGGAGAATACACATCCTAAATACTTGAAATCATCTACCTGCTCGAGCTTTATATCACCAATCTGACATTCAATGCTGTTGAATTTCTTACCTACTGACATCAATTTAGTTTTGGAAAGGCTAAAGTCCATACCAAACGCATTGCATCTGTTTTGAAGTTCGAAGATATTAGACTGCAGGCTTTCGGCACAATCTGCCATTAAGACCAAGTCGTCAGCATAGGCCAGACAGCTTACTACATTTCCACCTAACTGAATACCTCCCTGTCACTTTATACCTTTCAGCAGATAATCCATGTAAACTACGAACAGCAAAGGTGAAAGATTACAGCCTTGTCTAACCCCTGTAAGTACCCTGAACCAAGAACTCATTCTACAATCAATTCTCACTGCAGCCCAATTGTCAACATAAATGCCTTTGATTGATTTAATAATAATACATACTTCATTATAGACTGTTATGCCTTTCAGTGTTGAGTCTGCAAACCTTTGTGAATTTACTAACCGCCGTCGTCTTGGTCTTCCTCTACTTCTGTTACCCTCCATAACACAGTCCATTTTTTTCCTAGGTAACCTATCTTCCTCCATTCGCCTCACATGACCCCACCACTGAAACCAGTTTTTGATTGATCCATCCATCCATCCATCCATCCATCCATCCATCCATCCATCCATCCATCCATCCATCCATCCATCCATCCGAAATACTGTACAGCACGTTGTAGCGCTCCTTCGAAAAACAGTGACTAGGCATCCCATGCAACACTGTTGCATGCGGGACAATTGTAAGTAGAAAGTACGGCGCTGGCAAGCCGCATGGTATATTGTTTTTCGCGAATACTACGCTAACATTCAAGCGCCGTTTATTACTGTATACGTATGGATACGTACTGCAAGTTGCAAGTATACTTGCACGAGCGTAGGTCGGTAATGTCTTTGAGGTTGAGCCAGAGGTATTCCCAGGGTGAATGTAGGGCTGTTTGCTCGCCCGTTATTTAAAGAAACAAGGTTTGACTGACTGTACAGTTGAAGGTGAACTGTAAACCTACCTCTATCGACAATCTGTACTCACACAGGTGAAGCGTGACATGTTGCCTCATGAGAACACTACACAGTAACGGGTTAATTCGTGCTAAAGTATACCTTAGTGTATATATGTATGTCCAACCATGTCCCGTTCCTCAAGCTGTTTTGGTATGAGGTGAGATGAATCTTCGCAGCAAGTTTTACGACCGGATGCCCTTCCTGACGTCAACCTCACCAGGTGAGTTCATGAGATGAAAGGAATGGCGTGATATACGAGAGTAGGAAGCGAGAGGATGAAACGTGGTGCCTGCACTTAGCCTACTCCTGTCGAATAGCACTAAGGGGACTACTCAAGGCTTAAGGTCTCCATCCGATGGACGAATCATCATCAAGAACGTTATATGCCCTCACTCCACATGAAGACTGTTGAAAGGTTTGGAACTGAGTCCAGACTTTCGACACGCACTGTAGTGATTCGAGCGGCCAAATCTGTACGGCCATAGGTAGCTCCAGCGAGTGGGATGTACTGAACAAATGATACCTTAATGTATGTTTGTAAACGATAATAGGTGCTTTGGTAAGAAAAAGTGCAAAGCATGAAAGGAACTTTACAAGAAAAATAGGAGTAGTCTGCTATCTATCGGATCTATGTGTGACTATCGCTAGACACGTGAGCGGAGAGAGGAGCGTCTGCTTTCCGTCCCACCGACACAGGTAGGTCTTATGACGACCATGGGATAGGAAAAGACAAGGAGTGGGAAGAAAACCTTCATCGCCTTAATTAAGGTACACCCCGCAGCATTTCCCTGGTGTTAAAATGGGAAACGACGGAAAACCGTCTTCAGGTCTGCCGACAATGATATTCGAACCCTCGGATGCAAACTCACAGCTCCGTGACCCAAACCTCGCAGCCAATCTATCGATCACAGCATCGTGGTAATACATGTACGTTCAGAATGAAAAACGACGCTACAAAAGTTAGACTTTACCATATTTAAGGTGCCAGAAGTTCTATATTGTCCTTTAAAACAGACTCTTATCAAATGACGATAATCTCCCTTTTTATCAAATTCTGTGCCACGATGATTTCACACACTGGCACAAAGACAGCAAAATGTTGTGCTAAAAACTGGAAATTCAAACTGAAAGGTACCATGACAGTGTACAGAGATATATTTTTCTCACCGTTGAACTTGCAACTTTATTCTCACCTCTCCTGGCCTTTACCTACATACCTAGCATACAGATGATTTCATTATTTATGAGGAAGGCAACATGTCATTGCCAAGTTAACATATTTTAAATGTTGATTAAGATATGCACGCCATTCGAAGTTTGAGACAAGTTCTTATAACTTGCAAAGAGAGTAGACAGTGATACAATCCATAAACGATAGCTGCCCTTGCATAAGGCTTACTGTCAAGGTACAGCCTTCATAATTAGATATTTCAAACAATATTTCTAGAATTCGTGTACCGTGACGCGACAAAGTGTGTGACGAAAGTGTAACCATAGCACCGTACAGGCTGTGATGTAAAGTATGTTACATAACAACCGTACAGGCTGTGGGGTAAAGTATGTTACCTAACAACCGTACAGGCTGTGCTCTAAAGTATGTTACCTAACAACCGTACAGGCTGTGGGGTAAATTATGTTATTTAACAACCCTATAGGCTGTGCGGTAAAGTATGTTATCTAACAACCGTACAGGCTGTGGTCTAAAGTATGTCACCTGGCAACAGTGCACGCTGTGGTGTAAATTATATTACGTAACAACCGAACAGGCTGTGCTGAAAATTATGTTATTTAACAACCGTACAGGCTGTGGTCTAAAGTATGTTACCTGGCAACACTGCAGGCTGTGGTGTAAATTATGTTACCTAACAACCGTACTGGCTGTGCTGTAAAGTATGTTACCTGGCAACACTGCAGGCTGTGCTGTAAAGTATGTTATTTAACAACCGTACAGGCTGTGCTGTAAAGTATGTTACCTAGCAACCGTACAGGCTGTGCTGTAAAGTATGTTACCTAACAACCGTACAGGCTGTGCTGTAAAGTATGTTACCTAACAACTGTACAGGTTGTGGTGTAAAGTATGTTACCTAACAACCGTACAGGCTGTGCTGTAAAGTATGTTACCTAACAACCGTACAGGTTGTGGTGTAAAGTATGTTACCTAACAACCGTACAGGCTGTGCTGTAAAGTATGTTACCTAACAACCGTACAGGCTGTGCTGTAAAGTATGTTACCTAACAACCGTACAGGCTGTGCTGTAAAGTATGTTACCTAACAACCGTACAAGTTGTGGTGTAAAGTATGTTACCTAACAACCGTACAGGTTGTGGTGTAAAGTATGTTACCTAGCAACCGTACAGGCTGTGCTGTAAAGTATGTTACCTAACAACCGTACAGGTTGTGGTGTAAAGTATGTTACCTAACAACCGTACAGGCTGTGCTGTAAAGTATGTTACCTAACAACCGTACAGGCTGTGCTGTAAAGTATGTTACATAACAACCGTACACGCTGTGCTGTAAATTATGTTACCTAATAACCGTACAGGTTGTGCTGTAAAGTATGTTACCTAACAACCGTACAGGTTGTGGTGTAAAGTATGTTACCTAGCAACCGTACAGGTTGTGCTGTAAAGTATGTTACCTAACAACCGTACAGGCTGTGCTGTAAAGTATGTTACATAACAACCGTACAGGTTGTGGTGTAAATTATGTTATTTAACAACCGTACAGGCTGTGCTGTAAAGTATGTTACCTAAGAACCCTACAGACTGTGCTGTAAAGTATGTTACCTAACAACCGTACAGGTTGTGGTGTAAAGTATGTTACCTAGCAACCGTACAGGCTGTGCTGTAAAGTATGTTACCTAGCAACACTGCAGGCTGCGAAGTAAGGTATTGACGGATGGCCAGACAATGTTACCTAGCAACCGTACAGGCTGTGGTGTAAAGTATGTTACCTAGCGACCGTACAGGCTGTAGTGTAAAGTATGTTACCTAGCAACCGTACAGGCTGTAGTGTAATGTATGTTACCTAGCAACACTGCAGGCTGCGAAGTAAGGTATGAACGGATGGCCAGACAATGTTACCTAGCAACCGTATAGGCTGTGGTGTAAAGTATGTTACCTAGCAACCGTACAGGCTGTAGTGTAAAGTATGTTACCTGACAACCGTACAGGCTGTGGTGTAAAGTATGTTAGCTAACAACTGCAACTGTGCAGGCTGAGTCTTATGGCTGGTCATCACCTGAAATTAGCAGCCGTTGATGGATGGCCATGACCGAGAGACGTATTTATTTATGATAGTTTGATTTTCGCACAGGGAAAAGTTGTTTCTTTTTCTAATTTCTGTATCTATCATTTATTGATGTAATGTTTTTCAAGATTCCACTAAATTATAAAATATAAATGTAACATGAAATAAGATTGCCGAAACAAGAGGACATAATGTGAGAATTATAACATTATAATTACATATGTATATTTGTTCAAACTATGAAGAAATAAGTCACGTTAAAATATTTTTGCCACAAATACGCGATCAGAAAAGAACTCAGTAGCAACACGGTTCTTTCTGAACTGTCATGATTGTAAATCGTTCATTTGTTTCGAAAGAGATTGTATTTAAGGATGAAATCGAGAATAAATCATCAGCATAGTTCTCTAATATACGACGTCATGTTTTGTATTAGCGAAACGAAGTCACAAAATGAAGGCACTGCAGTGCCGCGCACGCCACAGAAATATTCACGCTTGCTGGTTTCAACTGCGATGGTCATTACTTCAGAATCAGCCCTCCATGGAAGAGCGCTCTTCACTCAGGAACAGTCATGTGGAAAAATCTAAAAACCACTTTGTCTTTCAAAAACTCTCGACGTAAGTTGTGTGAGTTAATTTAAAAGGTACATTTTGCTTGCGAGGTATTTAAACATCTCCATGACGAGAGTTTATTTTTAGAATTAGTGTAGAGAAGTGAAGAGGGGACGGAGTCACTTGTTGCAGCCAGCCAGCTCACCCTCTCGCTCCCCTTAATGACGTGTGAGAGGCCAGGCTGCGATCAGCTGACAGCCAGGCTCGCCTTCGAGCTAGGCAGACCGCAAGCCTCCACTTACACTCATAGAGATGGGAATTATAGGCACGAAGTAGTTAGAATGCAAACGTATTCGGGCAAGTTGCAAGTACGATCTAGCCGGTGTGTTGCATACATTTTATGGGTTCTCATAGTTCAGATCGCTAATATTTATACAAATCTCAGTGCAGAACTGTTGTGCGGGTTTATGACTCTTGCGCCTTGGTTAAATATGTTTCCATTCTAAGTTATCCTTGCCTATAACTCCCATCCTTAATAATCATTATTATTCGGCTCTTTCGCTGAACCGATTTGTGTCCATCTTAAGTCACATTTTCATTTTATACAACACATCGCAATCAATACTGAATACTTCACTCTATATAAGATTGGCATCAGGAAGGGCATCCGGTCGTAAAACTGGGCTAAATAATTCGAAGTGCCACTTCAGTTAACTGGAAGAAGGCCAGGGAGATGACGAACTTATTCTTTAAAAGACAGTCTAAAATCCCACGGCGGAGAGTGTTGTGTTGTATAAAGTCGAAATATGGATAATAAACAAATTGGTAGCCACATTTGGAGGGGAGCAGATAGAAAGTCGAGGCTGGTTAAAGTATGGAACAATAAATATCAGAGAAATTATGAAGGTAGAGAACAACGTGCTGGATGTGATTAAAGAGCGAAGATTAAAATAGTTTGGCAACGTGAAAAGGATGCTATTTGTTTTACGTCGCACCGACAGACAGGCCTTATGGCGACGATAGAATAGGAAGGGGGAGGGAGCGTCGGTGGCCTTAATTAAGGTACAGCCCCAGCATTTGCCTGGTGTTAAAATGGGAAACCACGGAAAACCATCTTCAGGGCTGCCGACAGCGGGGTTCGAACCCACTATCTTCCGGATGCAAGCACACAGTTGCGCGCCCCTAACCGCACGGCCAACTCGCCCGGTATGTGAAAAGGATGACAGATGATAAAATTCCCGAGTCGATGCTAAATTAGAGAGGCCAGGACATCGAGTAACGGAGAAAGAGAGCAGTAGATGTACGGTGTAGAAAGAAACGGTTTAAATGATGAAAACGTAAAATAGAAAAATTAGTAGTAGTAGTAGTAGTATTTTATTGTATTAATTTTAATAGTCGAGTACACTGAGGAAATATTTATCTACAATAGAGCAAGTCCTAGCATTTCAAAATACTGACCATAGCAAATCGACAGTTGTCACCCACAATAACTCGTTGACTGAAAACAATTTTAAGCAATATCAGGTTGTTAACGTGAAGTATTTAAAATGGTCTTTTGTTTGCGGTGATGGTCTGAAGATGATTGAGTAATGATAAGAAATGCACTAAAATTGTCCCAAAATATTGTTTAAAAATTCTAGCACTTCCAATAGAGGTAGCTACTACCGTTCAGTAAAAGCTACTCTAGGTCATTAGAACACAACACGGAGCCTTTGGTAACAAGCTTAGAAACATCATCATGAACAGACTGAACTGACGATGGTGTACTTCTTGTAACGAAACAGCAACATTCTTTATTTGTAGTTCCTCTATGTTGTTTCAGGATTTAAGAAAAAATCTATGAACACTGCGCTGTTGGAGATATATTCCAATAAGAAGCAAGAGAGAAGGAAATTCAACAGTAAATTTATACTAGATAAAACTAGTATCTGCTACTATGTATAGCGCGTTAAGTATTTGTAAGTCGGAGGAATTAATTCAGATTAAGGTTCGACGACCTGGATTTTATATCGGTTTAAAGAACAAGAGTTCAAATGAATTATCTTATAATCCTATTCTTTATTAAATTTCATCTGATTTATAACCAAACATTTATTCGAAATAAAAAGCCCAGTAAATGTTTTTCGTTAGCTGAATATTCGGTGTTTGTTTTTTAAGTGTTTGCAAACAATAACTACTGGATCAGGTGAGGTCACAAAACTGGCAAAGGGTTTAGGTTCTCTATATTCTTCAATCGAGCTCATGGGAGAAAAATTATGAATCTACTTGCTTGAACACACAATTATATCGCCTAATACCGAGCGTACGAACACTGTTCAGATTTTCCAATAAGGATACCGTTTTCGTTGCAGTACGAGACAATGTCCAATGATTATTTTGTAGATAAACGTACATTAAACGAAGGAATATTATGTTACAAAGAGAGCAGACAGCGGATTCACATTTCTAATCCACAGAAAGGGACGCAATCGAGTGAAAAATACTTGTCAGCTTCAAAATTGTAAGAGAGACAAAAGAATACTGTGTTGAACGTGTCATGTCTGCAAAAGCAAACTCAACATGCTACAACATTCTACACTATTTCTATTTGTACAGAAATACTTGCTTGGTTAGTGCCGGAAGTTCGTGTAAACCTCTTCACAATGACGGACGAGGCATAAAAAATTGTTTGTTTGTGTAATGAGAAACGTAGAGGCAAATATTTAAGACCACAAGTAAAATTAGCACCACTCTAAGTTAGCAAATTCCCTACTGTTTAACACATTTTGCAAATGGGAATAATGCATTTGATTTGCAACTGCAAAAATAATGACTCGTAACATAGAAAGGTACTTGGTATTGAACGTTCTAACGAATGTTAATGGTTTGTCTAAAGAATCAGGTGTGAAGGAAGAATGAAGAGCACAGTGTTAGTGACACACGACAGTTAGACAAGATCCCGAGAACGTGTGCACTGGACTGCATGCCGTCCCGCTCACTACTGCTCGCAAGGGAAGCGCAAGCGTCGCCTTCCACCGCGGCGCCGACGCCCTCCACCGTCCACCTCCATATCATATGCTGCCTGCCTGGCGTCACTTTTGTATTTACTCTCACCGTCTCAATGACTTCCTGCAGCTCAGGAGGAAATGAGACAGAGGTTGGATCTCTCAAGCAGAATGCTGAAAGAAACAATTGTACGATGGGACATTTGTAATGTATTTGTCAACATAGAAAATCCACAGAGCATTTCAAATACCAGTAACTACTTATTCTTCTTGCTATTAGGGTCGATATTTCTGTGGATTTGTCACGGTTTTACAGCGAATGACATTCCTGATGCGAATCCTATGTGGAGAAATGTATACACTCATGTATGTTTCTTCCATGATTGGTAGTTTTATGTGTTGTGTGTATTTTATATGAAGGGGTGCCTTACGTCCAACGCAAACACGATTCTACGAGCCGGAAAAATTAACTAGACATATTTAAAATCCTCCAATCGACCAAAAATAGAAACCCCACCCCTTGAACTACAGGTTGAAAGCATGTTATGCCTTTCAGCGTTCAGTCTATAAACCTTTATGTACGTTAATAATTTTTTTTTTTTTTTACGAGGGATTGTGGAAAATCTTCAAAAGACACTTGTGAAGGGTCCGCACTCCACAAGTGTGTGGGATTCTTACCCACTAAAAACCACACACCCTTTTCCCACGATGTGTATCATCACCCCGGAACCGCTCTCGCATTACTTCAGGGTGATATCGTGCTTTGTCTTTCAGACGTCTTCTTTCTTCATTTCTCCTTTACGAACGTTCGTATGCTTCCAAATCCTTCTTCTTCTGACGAAGGACATTCTCCACGTACACTGCCACGCGATCCCAGGATTCCTGGTTTCGCAGCATCACCGAAATAATAATAATAATAATAATAATAATAATAATAATAATAATAATAATAATAATAATAATAATAGTAATAATTTTTATGGTTAATATCCAACCAATTACTCTTTATATTTTTGAAGACGGCAAGAAGCCAGAATTGTGTTTCACAGGAGTTCTTATTCGTGTTGATAAATTTACTGACACGAGGCTGGCATATTTGAGCACCATCATATACTGAGCCAGCACTTGTACAGTGTGTGCCCCTTAACCACGCCTCAGTGTATGAAATAATGACCTTTTGCTTGCAACTAGTGAGTTCAACAGATCTAGAGCGCTAAAAACTGAGTACCGATATAAGGGTAGTCTATCACTGCTTCGATTTCCCTTCTATGGGCCAGTCCCTTATAATAATAATAATAATAATAATAATAATAATAATAATAATAATAATAATAATAATAATCATAATAATAATAATAATCATAATAATAATAATAAGAAGAATAAGAATAAGAATAAGAATAAGAATAAGAATAAGAATAAGAATAAGAATAAGAATAAGAATAAGAATAAGAATAAGAATAATATCAAAATGCAAAATTATGACACTATAACACAGTCGTCAAACAAAGGACACTTCACATATTGGAAACTTTGATAACTGACGACAGACCAAAAATAAAAACATCGGAGAACAAACGCAGAAACATTCCAGGACCAAAATGCGAAAATGAAACTTGGATGAAAATAGAACCACTAGAAATGTATCAAGTCACAGGAAAAAAAACACATATGCAAATGGAAAAGGGCGGTTCAGATTCTATTCTAATGACACCTATAAAGAAAGGATAACAAAAGGCTGACAAAGATATTTCTAAACCTATCACTATCCCTGAAAAATCACAACAATTGGTTATTAGAAATAAAGAAATATCTACAAGAAATCGGTATTACCGAAGAAACAAATCACAATGGAATAAAATTTAGAATCCTAATAAGCAAATATAAATTTGCAGAGCAATCTAATAGAAAATTACGGGAACAAAAGAATGTAAAAACAAACTTGGTGAACGAGTGAAAAGATGTTTGGCAGAAAAAGAAACTGCGCGCAAAATAAGTTCAGTCGCGCTCCATAACTGGACATAACCGATTAAAAGGATACCACTTATCCCTTTGTAAAAATGAAATGATCTCAAATATATCTCTCCGTCATGACTATCCAACAACGGCTGTTCATTTCAGCTGACCATATTTGTTAGGTAACTTTGCCTGGCCATCCATTCATACCTTGCATCACAACCTGTAGGTTGCTAGGTAACACTGTCTGGCCATCCATTCATACCTTACATCACCGCCTGCACGGTTGCTAGGTAACATTGTCTGGCCATCCATCCATACCTTACATCACCGCCTGCACGGTTGCTAGGTAATATTGTCTGGCCATCCATCCATACCTTACATCACAGCCTGCACGGTTGCTAGGTAACATTGTCTGGCCATCCATCCATACCTTACATCACCGCCTGCACGGTTGCTAGGTAACATTGTCTGGCCATCCATTCATACCTTACATCACCGCCTGCACGGTTGCTAGGTAACACTGTCTGGCCATCCATTCATACCTTACATAACAACCTGTAGGTTGCTAGGTAACACTGTCTGGCCATCCATTCATACCTTACATCACCGCCTGCACGGTTGCTAGGTAACTTTGCCTGGCGATCCATTCATACCTTACATCACAGCCTGCACGGTTGCTAGGTAACACTGTCTGGCCATCCATCCATTCATACCTTACATCACAGCCTGCACGGTTGCTAGGTAACACTGACTGGCCATCCATTCATACCTTACATCACAGCCTGCACGGTTGCTAGGTAACTGTCTGGCGATCCATCCATGCCATACATCACAGCCTGCACGGTTGCTAGGTAACATTGTCTGACCATCCATTCATACCTTACATCACAGCCTGCACGGTTGCTAGGTAACTGTCTGGCGATCCATTCATACCTTACATCACAGCCTGCACGGTTGCTAGGTAACTGTCTGGCGATCCATCCATGCCATGCATCACAGCCTGCACGGTTGCTAGGTAACACTGTCTGGCCATCCAACCATACCTTACATCACAGCTTGCACGTTTCTAGGTAACACTGTCTGGTGATCCATCTATACCTTACATCAAAGCCTGGAGGTTGATAGGTAACATTTTCTGGCCATCATAGCTAGGGTTACAATTCCGTAACGCTAATTTCCGTAACGGAAATTTCAGATGACCCCAGCCAAATTTATGTCATAAATAATAATAAACCAGGCAGAGAAGTTGAACCACCTAGGGGAACGGACAGAGCCTAACATGTCTAAAGACAGAAGCCTATGTACCTAGGATCAAGAAGATGGAAATGGCATACCAAGTCTCCAAAGACATCTGTAATGAACGATCAGTGTCCTCGGCAAACGCAAATACGACCGTACAGTCATTGGACTAGAAGTCGTATTTGCATCAGAATACCTCGTAGTAAATAAGGAAGGTTTGGTATAATAACTACAAGTCATGGAAAGGAAGAGGTTGTGTTGGTGATTACAAGTAGGTAACCATCCCCAGGAAATGAAGATCCTGAGGATCATCTTGTGCTCAGTTAAAGACGACAGTAAGTACAGAAAAAGGCATAACCCCGAGTTATATTCACAGGTACAAAAGATAACGGACAACACTCAATAAACAAAAATCCCTTTCTACGGCCATTTGAAAAGAATGATTTCAGGCAGACCGTCCAGTCGGATCTCTGGCGATCTTCTGGATAAGGAGACTAAAGGAACTTGGTTCACCGAGGTGAAAAAGGAAATACATGAATTGGGAAGAACACGTTCCTTGGTGGCCATGCCACCTCAGGCGCGGTTCACTCATCTGATCCACTATCGGACCAACAGGGTCCAGTCGGGTCAGGCATATCTCTAAGTGTGATTGCTGCTGGCCAGCATTCAGAGCCCTACAGAACGACTAGCCTTGTAGAACTTGGACTTAAGATCAGTGGGCATGCGCGTTAACTCAAGCCCGGACACCTAACAGAGTAGCATCGTCAGTGCCATGGTACCCTAAGAATCAAGATTCTTGAAATGGTATGCTTTATTGAGATTACGGTCATCTATCTGAATGGTCTTATTCGACTATGCTCCATACACCATGTACCTTTCGCATTCTTAATCTAATCTTGCACGCATTGACACTTTTCAGCGGCCAGTAAGACATTATCGGGATATAAGACTGACTATAGCTGATTTCATCCATAAGATAAATAAAAGTGGTTCAATAGCCGATCCTTGCTGCACACCAACTCGAATTTGCTTCCCGTTGATCTAGATTCCTTAAATAACTTCAGTAAGGACACTTTGGCTGCAAATATTAATGTCATAATTGCTGTAACGCATTAGTTAAATATGTATTTTATCCGAACGTGGAACAGAATGAATAAAAATATTCATAGATATGGCTCTAGTCGGACATATATTAAAACAGATTGAATGCTACACCTAAATCCTAGGCGGCAGTCACTAATCACAGAGGGACCTCTGCTATTTCAATTTCAATGTTGTGGATCGGCTTCAGCGAAACGAATAGCGTGTTGAGAAGAAAGGCTTTCCATTGTGTGCTCCCGCCATAGATAGCCTGCTGACTCTTTCTCATCTTCATCTTTCCGCTCTGTGGGCTTCAGTGTATACAACAAATACGTCTATCTGAATGCCTCTCCATATTGGAAATCAGAGTAGCTAACCACATCCTGGAAACATTCAGACAAACCTCTGTTGCAGCTCAGCTTATTCTCCTCTCCATGCTGGTTCGTTATCTCAAAAATACAGCCAACTTTCGAGAGGAAGTCAGCCAAATATTACCTTTGGAAGAGTTCACCCTTATCTCTTTATGCATGCTGTTCCATGCTCAAAATGATCAATGCCAGAATGGAGGATCCTTCATTTGTACATCTAGTTATTGATAATTTCGATGCATCACCTACAGCAATCATAGAACTTTCTTCGAAGAATGCAAAAAGCTTCGAGAAATTATTGCAATATCCTGCATATTTTGTGTAAATTTCTGTGAATGCGTTTTATTTACAATGTTAACGTATTCGTATCTGTCAAAATTCTATATGATTTCCGTTTTCTAAGCAACAGCTCCTATATTTACAGGCTGTCCTTAAAACAAATCATATTAAATTTTATCTACATAGTTCTATCACTTAGGAAATCTCTAAAATTCAATGAAGATGTGATGTAACAGTGTAATTGGCGTGGTATTTCCGTTCATTTATTGGAAGTGTCTAACTTATCTGTGAATTTTTATTCTCCGTCTTAAAAAGCAAAAGAATAACGGTTGACAGGAAGAACATTTTAATATCTTTTATGATTTTTAAGATAAATTGTCATAATTTAAAAAAGATGAATATCGTTTAACGTTCGAAAATGAACAGAATAAAGTTATAGTACAAACTTAGGGTGAAAACATGCCGGGTGGATCTTTACGAAAGTCCGCATCTCCGCTAAAACAGTGAACTTAGCCTAAGATGTCTCGCCGCGATACAAATGATGTTGTTTCGTATGGATGTCAGCGAGACGGACTGCGTTCTGATTGGTGCAATAAAGATAACCTCCCCTTCGCTTCACGTCTTTCATGTTATTGTGTTGAAGATGACAGAAGTGACGTCGGTAGGTGCAGAGTGGGTCTTGGACCACAAGTAGCCACCGAGCGGAGGAGGGGTGGTCACGGCTCTACCGTGGCTCTACGCCTCTGCATTCGGGAGACGGGACAGGGCTGGACCTCACGGCTCGTCCCCACGGTAGACTGTCCTGAGAATGGTTTTCCGTGTTTTTCCATTTTCCTGCACTAAGGCCAATGCCGAGACAGTTCGTAGTATAGGGTACGACCGCCAACCTCCTCACCGTCTTCGTGCATCTCCTTCGCCGTAACAAATCTCCCGGCCTGAGTGACGGCGTTACCGTTTAAGAGGCCCGCCTCCCCCTTCAGGGGGAGTAGAATAACCACAACGTAGGATTTCTACTAATAATAATGGAAAAGAAATCTTACAAGCTAGGGATCACGGGTTGGTGCGTAACCTTAATACTAGGTACGGACACATGAGAATGATGGAAGCAATATGACACTCGGCCAGGGGAAGCATGGTCGCTAAATCACCCACTCCCTGCCCTTTTGGTCAACTTTTACAGGAAACAGGGGATACACACAAGGAGATGTTCCACTTCTCACCAATGATACAGCAACATCGCGACTGTGAAGAACTGTGTGTCACGGGTGGACTAGCCCCAGGTGCGGGCGCCATTAACACAAGTTTCTCTCCACCCCGATCTACGCCACATTAACCCCACCACCCTCCCCACTGGCGACCACTTTCATTTGCTGTCCAGGCCTGTAAAACTTCCATTTAGATAATTGTACCTCGACCATCCGCGCAACACGGCAAAAGAACAGCGCAACAGCGCCACGAATAATAAAAAGTCCGTCGAATGAAAATACGAATCAAATGTTTTAAAAAGGGACTTAACTCGTTAGTTAAAATGCCTTTAGTTCACCGTCCACTTTGACAGCAATATCAGAGGCTTTGGCGGCTTGATTAGTGTCTCGTGGATATTAAATAACAAGTAATGGCATCCCTTGCACGAGCTCTAGGAAAATGTTCTTGGTGATTTCCTTACCTGAAAATCGAAAGTCCAGAATTGGTTGCTGGTTCTCCTAATCCTTTTTTTCCTTTTTTTGTTTTAATGGAATTTACATTAATTTTACGACCCTTTTTAACATGTTATTGTTACTTTCTCTTTTAATCTAAAATGCATGCAGTGGAACATTTCGACTGTACTCACTAATTTAAAATAATATCAGATAGCATTAAAATTATATAAATTATTAAATAAAATATCAATCGTCGGACTATTTACTCACACTTTGTTCTTACCTGATTACAATATTTGACTGACGCCAACTAAAACTCAATGCAGCAATAAGAGAATGAAAGTCTTGAATATCCCAAGGGTGTGGGGTAATAAGCGTACTTTTGACAACATACCATATAGGTGCCAACGGCCGTAGCCGTGTTGAAACACCGGATCCCGTGAGATCTCCGAAGTTAAGCAACATTGGGCGTCGTCAGGAGTTGGATAATTTGCCACGCGCTGTTGGTGGGGGGTAAGGGAATGGAGGAGCGGAAACGAACTGGCCACCCTACCGCACATAAACTCCGGCTCAGGAACACCTCTGCGGAGGTTCGGGCCTGCCTTCGGGCAGAATAACCCTTACCTTATACCATATAGGTTCTGGGAAAAGAATATTGGCGATCGGTTTCCCCATTAAATTTGAGGTTATGTAATTATACCATTGAAATAAAACGGTAAATTAATTTGATAGAACGAAATATATCCTTTAAATTATTTCGATAAAAATAGTAAGACTGGCTGCGATAAAACAGATGAGAATATAAAAGTATGATATTACAACTGAAAGAAACTAGGCACTAAATTTGAAATCCTCTTGACCGGACATTTAAAAATTGTACAAGAAATGTATCCCTCACTGTTCACTTGACTGTACCTTCAACAATTTGAGTGTAATTATGACGTATTCCTTTGAGTTGGTGTCCGCTGTAGGTATCTCAAGCCTAATTTGGAGATGTATCCTTTTTGTTTCACTGACGAGATATAGCATGGCTTGAAATTAAATTCACACTCCGAGCATTTAATCCATATGGTGACTGGCGACTAAGTATCCATGTAACTCTGCTTCTCCACCTATATGAGTGACTACTACCATCTCAGTAGTACTCCGTATACCAAGACCCTGTATTCCACTGACATCATGGCAAGTCTTTCCATTCAACTCCTTCATCCAATTGCTTGCAACCAACTGACCGACTGAGGCCTCTCCATCCATACGACTGACGCTATAAGACACTGGTCCAAGTATATATGGCCTCTAGGTAGCACACCAACGCAATCTCCAGAAATAACTATGATATTACTCCCACCCGGCTCCAAATGTTACATACTATAGTGAAATTACCTGGGGCGGCTGTAGGTGTTCCCAAAAAATGAGCTCATCGCTAAATGCACACAATGACAGAGCGATGACTCGACAGTTACGCTAGCAGTATTGCGAAATGTTGCAATGTCAAAAGTTGTTTCATACAATACATCCACATCTGATATCATACAGCAACTCTTACTATACATATCCTTAACGTTAAACTCCACACACATATATACGTAACAAATTACCTACAATCACGCAAGCGATAATCATTACAGAATTGAATTGAACAATAATAATACTCGTAGTTGGAATAATAATATTACAGACATAATAATAATAATAATAATAATAATAATAATAATAATAATAATAATAATAATAATACAGATATCACCTTGTAACTGGATTTGAACCGTTACAGCAGTTAGCATCATCCGACCGGCACACCTCAATCTATACTAACTTAGTACTGTTCATCATACCATATGTTATGTCACAATCACATGATGTAACGATATTCAGAAGGACCTTTGTGACACATCTAACAAGAGAATGAGCGCTTTTAGAAGTCATTAACTATAATTTGTGGAGGCCAAATTCCGTCCCCGCATCTAATTTCGTCCCCCTAGTGATTTCCAGTTTGCACGATTGCTACCGACTGTTTAGCTGCGCGCACACGCGTAGCCTCATCCCGTTGTCTTGTTCTGTGCACCACGTTTAGTTTCCGTGTACAAGTCGGGCTGAATTAGTGCAGCATTCAAATTAAGAGCCTGTTATTCCTGAACTGAGCACTGATATGTGTATGAAATACTAGACTGCATTTCAGTCGTGTGGTGTAGCTCCTGGCGTGTAATCGCTAGAGTGAGGTGGTTGGCGTGAGTTTCTGTAACGGCCATTACAATAAATCAGGTAATGTTCGTAATTTCGCCCCCTTTATTTTATTTGCCATTTATGAAGTTTATATTATAACATGGAAAACGCAAGCATTGGGATACGGAGGCATTTTTTAAAATTTGTTTTACATCGCAGCGACACATATAGGTCTTATGATGGCCTTAATTAAGGTATAGCCCTGGCATCTTCAGGGCTGTGGACAGTGGATGCAAGCTCGCCCGGTAATGGAGGCTATGAAAAAAGGCTATTGAGGCAGTGTGGGACAAGATAATGGGTTACAAACGTGCAAGTAAAAGATTTAACATCACACGAGCAAATATTGACTACTTTCCGTTATAACAGTGACATTGTAACTTTCCCGTAAGTGGAGATTATGTTCAGCAGTGCATTTACCAATTTCTAGCCATGTTCATAATATTCCTGAATTTCTACAAGTCCAAATCTATTAAGGGGTCGAAATATGGGTCCCCTAACTTACATGGAACTGTAGAAAAATTATGTGGTAAATTTTATGGAATTTACGTTCTGACACAAGAATCTTCATTTTCTGAATCGAGAAATCGGATAAAAAGTCCCAGCTCGATATCTTTTAGCGGCTAATGAAGTAGAGGGTGTGTCTTCTAAAAAATCTTATTACTATCCTTCTCCGGAACTTTTCCGATTTTTTGAGATCGGCACTTTAAGTGAATTTGACCTATTTTGACGGCGGGCCAACCCTACGTGGAAGTATGTAGGATTCTCTATCAAGTAATTGTGTTCTTGTTTCGTGACCGCCGTGGTTACGTACTACATGAAAACTGTTGTCTCTCTTCGATCATAAATAAAACTATTGCGTGTTTCCGTGGTGGTTGTTAGAGTGGCGTGGTCTATGTAGATGTGTATTAAGACAAGAAAAAATACCCAGTCCCCGCATCACACGCAGTTAAGATTCCCGACCGGGCCGAAAATCGAACCCGTGACCCTCTGAACCGAGGCTACGACACTGACCATACAGCGAAGGAGAGTAAAGTTTACGTGCTTTGTTTGAACCAATTACGTGACTTAAACATCGTAGCCAGCTCACTCGGTACAGCTTTTAGTCTTCTTTCGTTTCCTGGCAGCTACGTGGGATCGGCACTGTACAGTATGTGGTGTGTTGTATGTCCATGCAGACGTGTATTAAAACGAACAAAAACACCCGGTCCCCGAGCCGGTGGAATTAACAAGATGCGATTTAAATCTCCGGACCGGTCGGGAATCGAACCCGAAGCCCTTTGAACGGAAGGCCATTACGCTGACCATTCAGTCAAGAATATGGATATTTTATTTATTTATTTATTTATTTATTTATTTATTTATTTATTTATTTATTTATTTATTTATTTATTTATTTATTTATTTATTTATTTATTTATAGTAAGTGAGATTGAATCAAGGTGTAGTAAAGCTAATGCAGTGAGCTCGAAGTTGCGATCAACAGTATTCTGTAAGAAGGAAGTCAGCTCCCAGACGAAACTATCATTACATCGGTCTCTTTTCAGACCAACTCTGTTTTACGGGAGCGAAATCTGGTTGGTCTCAGGATATCTTATTCATAAGTTACAAGTAATAGACATGAAACTAGCAGAAAGGTTGCTAGTACAAACAGGTGGGAACAATGGCAGGAGGGTACTCGGAATAAGGAGATAAAGGCTAAGTTAGGAATTAATCATGGATGAAGCTGTACGCAGAAACCGGCTTCAGTGGTGGGGTCATGTGAGGCGAATGGAGGAGGATGGGTTACCTGGGAGAATAATGGACTCTGTTAGTTGTTTTGAAAATACTTTCACTTGTGTCTGGCTGTGTGTTTTACAGTGTTTTAATTTTGTAACTATTGAACAATATCTTACTGAAAACCATCCATGACAACATAATGGCAGTTATACCTCGGGAACAGTACGGCTTTACTCCCGGAAGATCAACTCTACAAGCGGTGGGACACGTACAAGTCCTGGCTAAACCCAAAGGCCATGCATATGCAGCATTCGTTCATTACAAACAGGCTTTTGACGGGGTAAACAGGGATAGAATACTGGAAAAACTAAAGCCTGTGTTAGACGAAGGAACTCAGGTCTTTAAGTTCATAGCAAGCATCCTCCGAGAAAATACAATCAGAATCCACGATGGCCAAATCCAATCCAAAGGAATGCAGCAAACAAACGGAGTACTTCAGGGAGATCCTGTAAGCGACATTATGTTTAACGTACTTACCCATGATGTGATACAAAGGATACAAACAGAAGAAATGAGGATGTGGTTGTACGCTGATGACATGATCCTGCTCTCAGAAAGAAGAGAGCCCCTGCAAGAAGCCATAAACAAATTGGAAGAGTAGTCCCAAGAAAATGACCTAGTTATAAATATGGAAAAGACAAAAATAATGAAATTCAGAAAAGGAGGAAATTTGGCAAACAGTCATACATTCACTTGCGGAGAAGAAGTACTAGAAATAGTCAAAAGCTACAAGTACGTAGGACTCACACTGCAAGTGACAGGACATACTTTTTCCAAGCACATTGAAGACAGAGCTGTAAGAGCAATAAAGGTGACTTTCGAGATAAAGAAACTGAATCTACTATCCGTCACAACAGCCCTGAGACTATTCGACATAAAGATTGCTCCAATTGCCTCATACGGCACACAGCTTATATGGAACCACCTCACATACTCGAATCTGAAGCGATCAGAGGGAATTAAAACAGCCTACCTGGAAAGAATGCTCTGTGTCTCAAAATACACGCAAAACAGAATAACGTATATCCTGGCAGATACAACCTTCTGATGAAAGCTCATGATCTGATACCAACACCACAAAGCACCAGATTCCTACAAGACAGGCGACAGAAAGCGAGGGTCGTCAATCCCGGACTCCACACTACCCCAGCGATGACAAGCAACGAATGGAAAAAGGCCAACTACCAACTGCGCCATTTATATACGAGAGTGGCAGCCCACGGACTACATCACCGAATATTTCCACCAAGGGATACCATAGCCCCACCGACAGATGTCAGTGCACCATATGTGGAGGACCATGCAACACGTATCATATCATTGAGTGCAAAGACAGGATATTAACTTTGTCACACTATGCAAATGATGCTAATTTCGTTTAATTAATTAATACCTTGTACACAGTGTGTTTAATAAAATTACATTATTATTAGGGCCCGGATTTTTAGGTTTTAAACTATTTTATTCCTTGTTAGTTAACTGCAGTATTTTAACTTACTTATCCATTTCATTACCAATGGAGTAAATTACTCGAATCTTATAAAACCTAAAAATAACTAAATAAGACGTTAAAACCTAAAAAAACTAAATGGGCTATTCAAGACACTATTACGTTATTTTGAAACATAAGTACCAAATATTAATGAAATTGAATGATTTTTTTAAATAAACATTATTCAAGACTTTTTGAAATGACTTCATGGTTTGGAACTGAAAGTGGTTTGTTAGTATAACTATTACGAGCGAAATAACGTAATACGATACTATTCCACTAGGGTACAGCACAAATCAAGAGACAACCCTCTGGCGTTCACTGACCTGTATCTAGCTGGTACAAGCCCGCCTAACTTGCCAGCTTCAGTGCATCTCTCATTGTGTACGGTCGACTACCGCCAGCTACGGCGCTATTCACTGTTGAGCTTTATACACATTATTATGCGACAGACTAAAATTAATTTTCCCTATAAATCAATTTATTATTGAAGGCAGTTTAAGAAGCTTACGCATCTCAGAAGTAGCGATGCCTAAAGGCAAGTCATCTCGAAGTTGGTTGATTCGCCAGTGGATTGGTAACGATCCGGACTTTACTACAGATGACAAAATATAATTTTGCCAAGTCTGCCAAAAGCAGGTAAGGAATTATTTAGCATACCTCCAATAAAAAAAATCCCCATTACTATAATGAAAAGTAAGTTTTTTTGCTATTTGTTTTACGTCGCACCGACACAGATATGTCTTACTGCGACGATGGGATAGGAAAGGCCTAGGAACTGGAAGGAAGCGGCCGTGGCCTTAATTAAGGTACAGCCCCGGCATTTGCCTGGTGTGAAAATGGAAAACCATCTTCAGGGCTGCCGACAGTGGGGTTCGAACCCACTATCCCCCGATTACTGGATACTGGCCGCACTTAAGTGTCTGCAGCTATCGAGCTCGGTAATATCCGTTTATGTGAAGCGCTGGTTTCGGCAAAAGTGCCGTGGAATACGCTCACCATAGCTTGCACCGTCCGAGATGCTCTTCGCATTCTTTGGCCAAGAGAAAAACAGGATGGAAAGTTTTTACTTCTTTTGAGTGATAGTGCGGCATATATGATCAAAGCTGGTGAAGTATTGAAGAGTTTCTGCCCTAACATGCTGCGTGTAACTTGCATAGGCCATGGCTTACACAGATTGGCTGAAGAGGTTAGAAATAATTTTCCATGAGTAAACAGTATTGTTTATTCTGTGAGAAAGGTATTTCTTAAAGCTCCTAGCTGCATTCCCACATTCAAGGAAATGTTGCCTCAAACTCCTCTTCCTCCCAAACCCATAATCACTAGTTGGGGGACATGCCTCAATGCAGCCCTATACAATGCCAAACACTTTGAAGACATTAAAAATGTTATAAATTCCTTTGATGTCGATGATGCACTCTGCATAGTGTAGGCTAAAACAGCTCTCACGAACAAGAACGCTCTTTCACTTGCCTTCATTAGGGCACACTTTGCTGATCTTCCTGCAGCTATTGGGTGTGTTGAGTCGGCATCGTTGCCATTAAAAGATTCAGTAGAAGTTGTGGACTCCATTTCGAAGAAGGAAATACCAGGTCCAGTGGGTGAAGCCTATTCACTCAAGCTCACCAAAATTCGACAGTGTAACCTTGGATTTTCAGCAATGAACAGAGTGTCTGCAATACTTCAGGGAGAAGAAATTGCTGGCGAGGTACCATGGGGACCGAGAGATATTGCTTCAATGAAGCTTGCTCCAAGGACTTCTTGTTTTGTGGAGCGTAAATTTTCCTGCTATAAGAATATTTTGAGAGATAACAGAAAAAGTTTTACTCTGAAAAATCTGGAAATGTATTTAGTTGCACAATGTAACAGCAAGTGAAAACTGTGTTCTGTGCTACTGAAAATGTTTCTTGATGCATTGGAAGTGATAAAAATTTAACCTACATGAACCATTCATTGTTTTTGCGCATAAATATTTTATGTTATTTTTAATTTCAGTTGGTATGATGTGTTTGAAATGCTTTCACTAAGCCATTCTGTCCCATATTTGGAAATGAGTGGTATAGTTTTGTACTAGAGAGGCGTGAAGGTTACAATAAAGTACAAAAAAATTTGAATGAATAGTATAACTTTAGTAATGATTGAAATGATCATTAAAAACTATTTCAGGAAGATAAAACCTAAAAAAAACTATTTTGAGCTATTAGAAAAACTAAAACGTGATTTTAAGAACCTAAAAATCTGGACCCTAATTATTATAATGGACTCTGTTATGGAGGGTAAGAAAAGTAGAGGGAGACCAAGACGACGATGGTTAGACTCATTTTCTAACGATTTAAAGATAAGAGGTATAGAACTAAATGAGCCACAGCACTAGTTGTGAATGGAGGATTGTGGCGACGTTTAGTAAATTCACAGATTCTTGCAGACTGAACACTGAAAGGCATAACGGTCTATAATGATAATGAATGCAAGTTATTTTATTTATTTATTTATTTATTTATTTATTTATTTATTTATTTATTTATTTATTTATTTAAATAAATTGTTGCCTTCAATCGACCACTTTAGTCAGTTTTATAAAAAGGTTTTTCACTTCCTGTCAACACAGTAGTTCTTTATTCTCTTGGATCTTTACTTTTCTTCTTCGTCTGAAATCACCTATCACCTGCCGTTTCCTCCATCTGTTGACCTTTGTTTGTAGTGTGGTTCGTTTTTCTGTGAGTTTCTTGATTTTGACTGTTTTGTTTCTTAATTCTCCTGTTGTAACTTGTATTTCCCTGATATCTTCCTTGATTTCTGTTTTCTATTTAATGTTGCCCTTACCGTTCCATAATTTGTCTACAATTCTCCCACTGATCTTGTTTCCTGCTCTCCTGAGTAGACGTCCAGAGAATGAGATTTGTTTCTTCCTGATTGTACTCATTACCAGTTCCATTTCCTTGTAGACTGTTTCATTAGAAAGTAGTCTCTACTATACATTTTCTTTGTACGTTTTGTTTATGAACATTCTGATTATTATTCTTTCTATCTTAAGTATCCTGTCTATTTCTGTAGCGTTAGTTGTTTTGAAAATACTTTCACTTGCGTCTGGCTGTGTGTTTTACAGTATTTTAATTTTGTAACTATTGAGAGGCATTTTTTGTTGTTGTACTGTATGTGTTTTTGGTTATATATTTATTTATTCTGTTATCCCGTGCTTACTATTCATTGAGTTATACGTTATTACTCCTAAATATTTAAATTTCTCAACGATTTTGATTTCCTGTTCATTTACTGTGATTTTATGTATGTGTGTTGTGTCAGTCGACAATATTTGTATATTTTCGAAGGGTATTCTGAAGCCGATTTTCTGCGCTATTTCTTGTAGTGATTGTTATTTATTTACTAAGCACTGCAGGATTTCAAGAAAGAGTAAAATACAAAAGGTAATGTCATATCTAAACTCATCTTCTTCTAATTTAACACTTGTGATTACATTTATGGGATAGGTATTAATGGGGAAGTTTTGAAGTGCTCTCTGCGGTTCATATCAGCATTACAAGTTATTTAGAGAGTTTTCACGGAGATGGTAACTTGTAAAAACAGGTCTAGAGATACACAGAAGTCTAAAGAATTGTTTTTCTGAACTTCACCGTTATAGACACTGCATAGCCTGTAAAGCGGTTGTACTGACCTTTTCATTCTGAAATGTTACAGTTGTCCCCGCAACAAAGCGAGGCACGTGGAAACTCAATAGTCATAAAAAGTTAGGATTGTCAATAAAATAATTTACAGTCTTGTACACAAACTCCATGTTATCCTTTTGTCTCCTCAGTTCCAAGCTTTCTATTTCAAGACTCAGGAGAGTTTGTTGTGTGCTATATGTGGGTAATGAATGATCTTTTTAATGTAAATCTTTTATATAGGCCTAACTCTTTTGGATGTTTTCGATCTGTGCAATATATATTTTGTTTGCTGGATTACCGGGCGAGTCGGCCGTGCAATTAGGATCGCCCAGGTGTGAGCTTGCGTCCGAGAGATAGTGGGTTCGAACCCCAGTGTCAGCAGCCCTCAAGATGGTTTTCCGTGGTTTCCCATTTTCACACCAGGCAAATTCTGGGGCTATATCTTAATTAAGACCACGGCCTCTTCTTTCCCACTCCTAGGCTTTTCCTATCCCATCGTCGCCATAAGACCTATCTGTGTCGGTGCGAAGTAAAACAAATTGTAAAAAAACGTTTGTTGGATTCCTGAACGTTGTTGGACTGGAGCGCAAAGTAAACATATTATATTATATTATATTATATTATATTATATTATATTATATTATATTATATTATATTATATTATATTATATTATATTATATTATATTATATTATGAACATGAAAACCTACAACCTGTTTTCCAGTCTTTGAGCGGATCAGGGATGTAATGAATGAAGCATATATAGGCTGTTAGTACAGTGGGGTCGCCACTCCCAAAGTGATTTAGTAATGACTGATAGATGCTATGAAATGATAATGGAGAGAGTTGCTGGAATGAATGATGACAGGGAAATCCGGAGTACCCGGAAAAAAACCTGTCCCGCCTCCGCTTTGTCCAGCACAAATCTCACATGGAGTGACCGGGATTGGAACCACGGTATCCAGCGGTGAGAGGCCGACGGGCTGCCATCTGAGCCATGGAGGCTCTTTTTATATTATATTATATTATATTATATTATATTATATTATATTATATTATATTATATTATGGGGCGTCATGCTAAACTGAGGCAACACATGTGGACTTAGCTCTGTTGTTCGTTGTGGCCACTGAAGTGTAAAGGACTGAGGTCCTCGGGTCGATGATCAGGGTAGTGCTAGGTGCGTGCTTTCGTTGTGGACGAAGTTTAACTCTGGTCATTTAAAACTCGTAAGAAGACATCAGCGCTAAATCAATAGAGAACTTTATCAAGTGAACTCATCACGTGATGGCAATCTAATCCCCATTCGTTCTCCCCCGCATGCAATTTAACTTGTTACACGCCCGGCAAAGGTTATTCTGCTCAGTATGCATCTGTTTGATAGGGAAATGTGCTACGGGAGAAATTGAACGAATCCCGCGAGGTGTCTACGAGAGCATCTGCTAAATTAAACTGGGAACACTGCTGCCAACCTCATTGCACTGGTGCCACACATGCAGACAAGAGTTCAAAACCTAGTAGACAAGACGTCTCAGTAATAGTGGCAAGTCGATCAACACAACTACATGAGTTATAATAAGGCATCTCTAAAGTAGAACATGATCAGTAAAATATTAATAATAACCCACTGCGATATTCAAGATGGTTCACGACGTTGCTGAGGAGAAAAACAGACGGACGCAATGCGAGAGGAAGACCAAGGTAGGAATTCATGGACGAGATCAAGGCAGAGAGAAAATACAATAAAGTGAAGAGTTATGGAATTGGACACCAACGTCTATTGATTTTGCTCGAATTTTACGATCGATTTCAAGCTAGTGATGTTTCCCATGATGCTATTCTCAACACATGTTCTTATTCACCGTTTATTTAGAATATTTGTTAGCGCTGAAGTTGTCTGTTTTAGTGAATTACTTTCGGTGAACTCCTGTCCAATCTATATCATATATAAGAGTTTTGCCTGTACATTCCTCAGATTTCAAAAGAATGGTATTTCTGTATCGGTCGTGTCCACAGTGACAAGGAAATACACTTTATTATCTGTCTGTCTGTCTGTCTGTCTGTCTGTCTGTCTGTCTGTCTGTCTGTCTGTCTGTCTGTCTGTCTGTCTGTCTGTCTGTCTGTCTGTCTGTCTGTCTGTCTGTCTGTCTGTCTGTCTGTCTGTCTGTCTGTCTGTCTGTCTGTCTGTCTGTCTGTCTGTCTGTCTGTCTGAAAGCGCACCACGAAAAAATGGCTGAGGAGAATTTAATCAAAAACGCTATGTAAAGTACAGGAATGATCCATCACAATCTAGGCTGTAAAATAATGTTATTCACGCTGCGGAAAATGGTAGTTTAGGGGAAGGTCTAAAATTGTATACTAAAATATTTATGTTAGTAGTGATCCTATCAATAACTTAAGTTATATAGAATTAAATTTTCAACCATATTCGTCTTACACATTTTTACGGTACAGGCTTTAACAGAGATTTTTTTTACAAGTTGGTTTATGTCGCACCGACACAGATAGGTCTTAAATGCGACGATGGAACAGGAATTGGTTACGAGTGGAAAAGGAACGGCCATGCAATTAATTAACGTACAGCCTCAGCATTTGCCTGGTATAAACATGGGAAACCACAGAAAACCATCTTCAGGGCTGCCGACAGTGGGGTTCGAACCCACAATCTCTCGAATAGTGGATACTTAAGCGTCTGCAGCTATCGAGCTCGGTAACAGAGATATTCATGAATTTCGATTTTTGCTGCTTAGTCCATATGAACGGCGAACATTGCCGACATGGAAATATTCCATAATCGTCTTAACTGGTGATTAAATCAATAAAATTATTAAGAATTCACTCACTGGCTGAAGGGTCATCGCACCGGCGTTCGGTTCAGAAAGCGCAGGGTTGGATTTCCGGCCGGACCGAAGATTTTAACTGCATTCGGTTCATTCCCTTGGCCCTGTCAACACACAGTACTACCAACCACCAGAGAAATATCCATCCCTCCGTAAAAGGTTGGAATCAGGAAGATAAAACTGAACACTACACATCAATCAATCATTAGGCCTACTGACCTGCATTTAGAGAATTATTAATTTGGATTACAGAGTCGACAAGTGTTAGGATTCGGTACATCGAAAGAGGGAATTGACTCAGGTCCTATGAAACTAACACGAATGAAATAATCAATTCTCTAGAGTACGTTGAGATTAGGGCTCTTTGGCAAAAAGAGCCTTATATATGTCTCTCTGTCATGGCCATCTGTCAATACTTCACATCACAGCCAGCAGATCACAGAATCCATTATGTAGGTACTGTCACGTCCCTCTTTCAACATACGTCTCTCAGTCATGGCCATCCACCGGTACTTCACATCACAGCCTGTCAGATCACATCGACCATCTGTACTCAAACGGTCATCTTTGATAATACGTCTCCCAGTCGTGGCCATCCATCAGTACTTCACATCACGACCTGTCAGATCATATCGACCACCTGTACTCTAACGCCTCTCTGTAGTAATTTCTTAGTCATGACCATCCATCTAATTTCATGACGCAAATTTTGAAATGACTGACATATTTATGTAAAAACGGGTTAATAAAAGTAGGGGTAAAAACCCTAGGCTTCCAATACTCCGACTTGCCAAGCAATGGAAATCCTGATCAACAATAACACTGCACTGACTGAGGTGAGCTTTGTCTCGTCTCCGTTAGATGACACGACTGTGCGACTATAAAAACAAACAGCTTAGTGTCCAATGCACACGAAGCAGTCAACTATAAACAGCATGTTCGAACGAAAAATTAAACAGCCCACTGTTATGCAAGTTTCAACATAGAGCAGTAAATGTTCGACTAAAATTCAAAGTATAAAATCGGTTACCTGGTGTGAAGATATCGCAAATTTCAAACGGCAGTGAAGGAATAAATAATATATAATTGGAAACTGTATCATTCTATTGTGTGCTCTGGGTACGCGCCAGTCGCCGAAGCAGCTGCCCAAACGGAGCTGGACACTACACATACAGAAACACTGGACATAACACACACAGAAGTTCAGACCAACCCAACACCTCTCACTTTCACTAAAATCTCACAAACTCACCAAAACCATGCACACCAGACAGCGCAGACAGACGACCCACCTATCATCACGGACTCCCCCGTCTCCCCCCCACCAGCATCCGAACCCGGGACTGAGACCCCATTAGTCTCACAACCGAGTACGGAAACACACTCCAAGTACACTCAGACTAGGAGCAGGCGTAAAAAACCTGCCCCTAAGTCAAAGAAATCACCAACACCCAACACCAACACCACAGAGACTCGAACCCGCACCCCCTCCCACACAACACTCATTACACAGTGTTTCAATTGCCTTCGTCTGAACCACTCTGCAGCTTCGTGCTCAGAGGCTCAACGGTGCAATCGGTGTGGCGGTCCCCATCGTCACACTGAGTGCACTGTACCACGCAGCCAGCCGAGGTGTGCGAACTGCCAAGGCAGTCATGCCGCCTCATTTCCTGGCTGCCCGTTCCTGAAGAGGGCAATTCGAGACCACTACAGACACTCCAGACACATACAAGCTCACCGCAACACACCACAGACACCACTCAGACACGACACCGCCACCTTACACTACCCGAACCCAGGACCACCTACCAATGCACCCATGAGCCAGCCCTGCCAAGTTTCCCACGCCCTGATCAGCCTACTCACCAAGCTAATTGAAACCCAGAATCAACCTCTACTCCCCACTATGCCTGCCAAACAACTGATCATAAACTAAATCCAGCCCAGAAAATCGTCCCCGCCAAGTCACCAATAAGCAAGAACCAGACCTCACTTCCAAACTAAAGTCTCCAAGCAAAACACTGGAACATTCGGACACCGAGGCGGGTGCACTCAAACGAACTGCCGCATTTATTACGCTGTCTACATCCACACTTAAATGCTGTTTTTTCTCTAAATTTAAGTATCACAACCAACCGATACACAGGAATATAAATATATTCCAGCGCACAATCCAGCGGCAAGGCCCGGTCAACCACAGCAACATCGGGCGTGGCTAACGTTTGGATGGGTGACCACCCAGACCTAGCCCTTGCCGCTGGCCCAAAAAGCAATTTAGAAATTATTAATACCATCCAGCCATGGCACGCACAGAATAAGGTTGAATTTTTCCATAATACCACAAAACCGCACACACAATACAGTTAAACTTTCACCATTTTATTATTATTATTATTATTATTATCACCCAAATATATTTTATTCTTTTTATACTTATTTTCTACAACAGGCCAGGTGAGGAGCGCGGCATAGCGCACCGGTACTGGCACCGCAAAACGGCACTCCCTTAAGGGGTGTCCAAACTGAAAATATGGAAAACTGTATCATTCTATTATTGATAATATACCTTGTATTTTGTTCACAGAATTAGTGAAATTTCTGACGCACATGGTTTTGAGAACGTGTAATAAAGAAAGGGGAAATATTTAAGAACGTTGATAAACGTTGGAATGTTAACATGAAATATTCGACCGTTGCCTCATGTCTTTGGACAAACGCAACAACGAACATAGTACAGTTTATTCCGATGCACCCAGAACCTTTAAGTTTTCGCGACTTTGTGGTCATCCGCTCAACGATTGGTTCTTATCACTTGATATTTGAAATTAATTAAAAATATCACATTTCATAGCGTAATGAATGTTAAATATGAGCAATAATAAATCTTTCATAACGAAAATATTTGACATTTCAAATTTTAACATTGCAATTCGCTGGTAACTCTAGGAAATGTTTTTAGCAAAGTATCAACTAAGGATAACATTATGGCAACATAATTGGCAGCCACATGAATTTTAGTGAAAAATGGAAGGGTATTTTTTTCTACGTGAATGGGTCTCTTAGGATCACGCGGATTCAACATTTGTTGAGCTTACCTGCTTGCCCAATAGTTGTTCATTTTCATCGATTATTGTAATTTATGTTCCTCTGACCAAGCACGTCGAGTTGGCTCCTCGTCTTCCTCAAATACCCGTATGTGAACAGTTTTCCTGATTACATTTCTGTCCTGTAGATTTGGTAATCCTAACTTGATGTCGTACATTTGATTTTCAGAAATGTGTGTATTTGATATGTAATTCTGGTATAATTTATTATTTCCAAATGACTTTAAAATGTAATTGTTCGCAGTCCCATTGCGTCAGTAATTTTAGTTAATTTTGAGTATATGTCCGAGTTGGGTTTGTAGTAATGTACTCCATATCTAATTCTGGGTCCTAAGATTTTTTCTTTAATCTCTAATTGTTCCTTTGAGATTTTATGATGTAAATTGAACGTTTCTGAAGCCTAAAGAGCTGCAGGTTTGATCACTGTTTCGTAATAACGAATTTTACTGTTCCACGACAACCTTTTTTTGTGTGTTATTGTTATAAACATTCTTTGGGTGTTGAAAATTAATTTTCGTTTTCTGAATTCTTGAAGCTACTGATTTATTTTCATCGCCATTTTTAATTGTCCATTCACCTAAGTATTTAAATTCACCGAGCTCGATAGCTGCAGTCGCTGAAGTGCGTCCAGTATCCAGTATTCGGGAGATAGTAGGTTCGAACCCCACTGTCGGCAGCCCTGAAAATGGTTTTCCGTGGTTTCCCATTTTCACACCAGGCAAATGCTGGGGCTGTACGTTAATTAAGGCCACGGCCGCTTCCTTCCCACTCCTAGCCCTTTCCTGTCCCATCGTCGCCATAAAACCTATCTGTGTCGGTGCGACGTAAAGCAAGTACCAAATAAATAAATAAATAAATAAATAAATAAATAAAAATTACATAGTACTTAATACCGTGACCTCGACGATGGTACGATGGTAAACGGGCTGAAACGTAAGGTTGTAAGTTTCACCAAGGGGAAAATTCCTCTCAGTTTAATCAATCAATTAATTTTACGTCGCACCGACACAGAAAGGTCTCATGGCAGTGGGGCTCGAACCCACTACCGCCCGACCAACTCGCCCGGTTACTTGATACGAGAAATGTAAAAGGTCGAAAAGAAAGCTACACGATTTGTACTTGGTGATTCCTCACGAAAGAGAAGTATTAGGGAAATTCTGTACATTATTACAATCTTTCGTTTGGGAAGATGTGGGAGTAAGTAGACGAGCTGCTCGACTAAGCGGTATGTTCCAAGCTGTCAGTAGAAAGATGGTGTATACGAATAATGATGGGTGAAGTTTTAACGGTTGTTGTTGTTGTTTGATTCATCAGTCCATAGACTGGTTTGATGTAGCTTCCATGCCACCCTATCCCGTGCTAACATTTTCGTTTCTATTATATCCTACATACACTCTGATCTCCTTGTCATATTCATACTTCGGTCTAACCCTATCGTTCTTATCCCCTACATTTCCCTCAAGAACCAACTGCACAATCATGGGCATCTGACCAATTCGATTTAGTATCTCTTCATTCGTGATCCGATCTATCCATCTCACCTTCAGCATTCTTCTGTAACACCACATTTCAAAAGCTTCTGTTCTCTTTCTTTCCGAGCGAGTTATCGTCCATGATTCACCTCCATACAATGCCACGCTCCAAACGAATGTCTTCAAAAACATTTTTCTCATTCCTAAATCAGTATTCGATGTGAGCTAATTTCTTTTCTTAAGAAAGGCCTCCCTTGCTTGTGCTAGCCTGAATAGTATGTCCTCCTTACTTCTGCCGTCGATACATATATTACTGTCCAAGTAACAATATTCGTCTACTTATTTAAGACTTCATTTCCTAATCTAATATTTCCTGTATTACCTGACTTCGTACGACTGCACTCCATTACTTTCGTATTGTACTTAGTTATTTTCATCTTGTATTTCTCACCCAAGACTTTTTTAACGGTAGACAAGACAAAATTAGTAATTGCAATAATTCATCAAAAGAAATATTCGATAAATGATTGATTGATTGATTGATTGATTGATTGATTGATTGATTGATTGATTGATTGATTGATTGATTGATTGATTGATTGATTGATTGATTGATTGATTGATTGATTGATTGATTGATTGATTGATTGATTGATTGATTGATTGATTGATTGATTGATTGATTGATTGATTGATTGATTGATTGATTGATTGATTGATTGATTGATTGATTGATTGATTGATTGATTGATTGATTGATTGATTGATTGATTGATTGATTGATTGATTGATTGATTGATTGATTGATTGATTGATTGATTGATTGATTGATTGATTGATTGATTGATTGATTGATTGATTGATTGATTGATTGATTGATTGATTGATTGATTGATTGATTGATTGATTGATTGATTGATTGATTGATTGATTGATTGATTGATTGATTGATTGATTGATTGATTGATTGATTGATTGATTGATTGATTGATTGATTGATTGATTGATTGATTGCAGAAAAAGACAATATTCACAAACAGACACTAGAGTTGCCCTCGGACAGCAAGATTTAGAACTGACTGGGCATCCCTACAAACTAACCAGCAGACATATTTACTGAGCAAACCACAAACACTGTTATACATCAAATATTAACTTCGAAGTTTACTAGAAGCTAATACACCACCAGCAAATATTTATTTCCAGAAATACCACCAGCAGCAGTAGCAATATTAGTTCGTCCGCACTTCGTTGTATGCATGAAACTCACGTGATCCACTTTCTGTTGGTAAAGTTATCATAATGTTTAAAGGGAGATCCAAACCTCATAATCCATCACATTCATATTTCGGACTTACTGTATACTGTATGGTCTAACAATAAGGTAGACCGAACTTCCAGAACACATTCCTCTGACGAAGAAGAAGAAAATATATCACATCAAACAATTAACATTTATCTGGATTTAGAGCAGTTGCCCAGGTGGCACATACCCTATCTGTTGTGTTCCTAGCCTTTTCTTGAATGACTGCAAAGAATTTCGAAATTTATTGAACATCTCCCTTGGTAAGTTATTCCAATCCCCTCCCCTTTCCTACAAATGAATATTTGCTCCAATTGGTCCTCTTAAATTCCAACTTTATCTTCATATTGCGACATTTCCTACTTTTAAAGACACCACTCAAACTTATTCGTCTACTAATATCATTCCACGCCATCGCTACACTGACACCTGGGAACATACCACTCAGTCGAGCAGCTCGTCTCCTTTCTCCCAGTTCTTCCCAGCCCAAACTTTGCAACATTGTCGAAACGCTACCATGATTCTCCTTCCTGTGGTCTAATACGTCCAACATCAACAACTTCCTAAAACTGCCCGTCTACCAAAATGGCGCCGTTCTGACTGCCTAGTCACGGTGCCGGCTTTTTGTCGAGTTATGCTAATACGAGATAGACCCCACCCCAAAAATATATCCATGTTAAAACAGAAAGAAAAACACTAAAAAGAATCCAATTACAGTGACTGATAAAAATGCCTGTATTCTAGCGTGTGATGATATTCCGGTTCACTCTCTGTAATTCAGCGTGATGTCGGTGCGAATTGCATTTAAACTCTACAGCATACTACAATGCACCATTTAGCACTTAATCTAAAAGATAAAAAACGCACTAAACCGATCAATTACTGCTGTGTAATAAGCAATCACGCTGTGCGCTGTACGGAGACTTATCGCACGCTAGCTGAATCAAACGGCTATTGCATCATCTATTCGCACAGACACGGCACAGGGAATAGCCGGCAACTCAACCGAGGCTCTCGCTGTATAAAGCGACTGTAATCAGTTTTTAAAATGACTAGCAAACGTACTTGGTTTTTAAATTCCAGAATAGGATGATAATACACTGTAAAATGCCGTAAGATGTGCGATCGTATTAGGCTTTTGACAAGTTTTGTTTTTGTTGTGATATTTAAGTTTAGCTTGTTTGTGCACATTTATTTCGACAGTGGAAGTTTCGTATAAAGTATTGAAAATTAGAGTGAAAGTCAGTAATGTATTTAACCTAAAGGTCAATACATTCATTTTCTTTTTGATTTGCAAATTTGCCCACATGTATCCTTGCGTGACCAAACGTAACCGAACCTGGCTGGATCTGACCTACCAAGGTAAACTTACTAAATCCGTAGCCTGCATCTAGCGACATATCGCTGGCAACAAAAACATATAGAATATATGTAAAAGCTGTATATAGTGTTATCTAACGCTCCGGAAAGCACGAAAAGTGTTCTAGAAATTCAGTTAAACGGAAAAATATTTACTATTTGGTTTCAGATTAAACATCCTGTATAATCTTGTTCCTATTTAATATATGTAAAATGATGTACAGTCACTCGAAAAAGAGAGTGTTCACATCAGTGCCTCACAGGTACAATTTTCTCAGAAACAATCGAACTTGTAGAGCTTTGTATCTACTTGGGAGGTGAACCATATTTTGATAATAATTATAATTATTCTGATAAAATATTAAATGCGAGGAACATACAACAACATGCAGCCATTCTTTTTTGAAGTGACTATACATTCAATGGTCAGTACAAACAGTAACCGGGTTTTAAATTATGTGTTTTTACGTAAAATATATCAATACAATTTTCTTATTTGTACGAACTGGAAATATGTAAGAAAACTCTCCATATTTTCACTAAATATTAATCGAACTCTCTAAGTGGTAAAATAGAGGTAAAGCAATCAACATAAAATCACCTACTTAACAAAGGCACTGAGAAAAGAGCCTCCTCAATTATATATGACACGGCGGAAAACTCCTGTTGCGACTGCTAGATTAATAGAAAATTTTCGCTTTGACTTTTGACAGAGAGAAAACCGAACAACTAGCGAAGCGTGCAGCTGAATTTGCCACAGAAATGAAGACCACTTTGACTTTGTTCAGTACTAATGTTGGGAGAATATCAGAGGCAAGCCAGACAAGCCCGCGCATTGATTCCATTCTCCACAGGCGGTCAATACACCCTCTGCCTCTTGATGCTTTAGACAGTTACAACTTACAAAGGCCCCACTGATGATAATCTGCAGCACACAGTCGTGTGTATGTCAGTGTGGGAAACAGAGCATCTGAGGAAGCCACCAACACAACTTGACTTCTCACTCCGCCTCACAGTCAGAGCACATGGTTCCCTACCCCGTCAGGACAATCAACTGCTCACGATGTAAAAACTGCCAAGTCATTAATTTGTCGTTCCGTAGCGTAACTAATCATTAATTACTAAAATCGTTTCATGTCTGCATCGAAATAGTGGTTATTAGCGGTTCAAAAGATAAATCTGCAATACTATCAGTCTGTAAGAAATAGTAGCCCGTAACATTTAGTGCAATTAACTGTCGTGGTCAGAGCTTCAGGTTGGTTCCCGACATTGCCAGGAATTTATAGTAGGGTTGGTTTGTTATTGTAAGATGGTACGTGCAGCTCACGTCCGTTGGGACTGTGCCTGAAGAGAGCTGCCCCAACTCGAGGAACACTTTGCGGTCAGGGGTAACGAACTTGCGTCTTATGCTGAGTTCCCGGGTTGGATTGCCGGCCGGGTGATTCTCAGGGCTGGTTCGAGGTCCACATGATAACAGCTCAGAAACTATCAGGAAAGATTTTACTGTCTCAGAAGAATACAGAGATAAACGGCAGTACAATCGAAGGAAGATCAGTATCATGTAAGAAACCAACACCATCAGTGTTTAGACAATGATTATCCGACATTAAGTTCTACGTTACTCACATCTACAGGTTGGTCAACACAAAAAATATTTATAGAACTGACTCAGAATAATTGACCCTTCTTAATGAACAGGAAATGCCGGGAAACGTGATTTCGATGCACCAATCGGTTGCTGCCACATGTCTGCGTCTGCGCATCTCTTGAGCACGTTACTGTGTCACGTGTGAGTGAGTCAGAGGAGCGGCCAGTTGAATGGTGCTCGTGCTCATTGTCGAGTGTTACGCAAAGCAGGATGCGTGCAAAACCTACGGCAAAATGTCGCGAAACGAGCTCTGTAGCGGAGAAAAACCGTAACTCTCCGAAAAAAGTTCGAACACCAGAAAACATTTCTCGAGAGAAGGAAAGCCTGGAATGAAGTAAGACGAAATTTCAACGCCGCTTATCTGTGCAAGTGGGAATCTTCGTGTCGAAACAGTATAAAAAAGGACCTGCACCTGTATCCTTACAAATTTACTGTTGTGCAGCGTTAAACCGTCCAGACGAACCTTCGCGTGTGGAGTTCTGCCGGTGGTTTCTGACTGAAGTGGAATCACGACTTTTCATTTCCTCATATGGGACCATTTACCGCATCTTCTGTGATGTTCATTCTCGCGTCAATCCTATTGTAAATATTTTCTGGCCCTATTTTATTTTGCCGAGCCGGTATAACACACGCTTTCGAAAGCGAGTGATGTATTCACAATTGAAGAATGAACAGTGTGATCAGGGAGGATTCTGAGATCTAATGTGAAGTAACAAACCGTGAGATGGGCTGCGACATTTTGAAGAAGAGGAGACACGAGTCCAAAAAGAGACATCGCAGGAAAGAATGAGAAAGTTCTACGATAAGAAGGAATGTGCGAAATGGCTGCTTCTAGAACTGGTTTCTCTGGCTATCTAAACACGGCCACCCTGATGCAGCCCACGAGAGTTGAAGTCTGACGTTTAGCGCCACTGGCGAGAAAAAGCTGACTAACGCTGCTCGCTATCGCCACGAGGGTTGGCTTGCTGTCAGTCGCCGTTGTGATATTATTTCTAATTTGCTTCTTTCTGATAACTGTGTTGATTGTTGTCCAGCTGATTCATTGAGTCACTGACGTAGCGGCCTTCGGCTTCAGAAGTGCCTAGCTCGATTCCTAGTTGGTTCAGGGTCTTAAACTGTGTCTGTTCACTTCGTCTGGCCGGATGTTTTTGTTTTGTTTCCGTACTGTTACGCACCTCCTCGCATACACACAATGCACCACACTACCAAGCACCTAGCGAAATGACAGGCAATTTTGAGTCACGTAGCTATGACCTTGTATTCGGGAGACAGTGGGTCCGAACCCTACTATCGGCTGCCTAGAAAATACTTTTGTTCTATTTCCACACAAATCAAATGCTGGAGCTATAAGTTAATCAAGGCCACAGTCGCTTCATTTCCACTCCACGGGGCCGATGACCTAGATGTTAGGCCCCTTTAAACACCAAGCATCATCATCAACCTTTCCACTCCTAGCTCTCTCCGTCGTCATAAGACCTACTTGTCAGTGCGGCGTAGAACAAAGGGTAAAATGAAAACGTCAACCACCCACCATAGTGGTCTGGTGGTGACCATCCTCTAGAACACTAATCAGAGAGAAAAAATGGAAGGGATCCGACATCTCGCAAAATGAAGATATCGGCTAAAGAAAGACAAGGGCCACGAAGGGCGTGAAAATTAATGACCCCCTAGACCTCCATACGTAATACCGTCGGGGTTAGAAAAGAACAAGACTTGACCAAGGACGGTAGGATAATTAATTAATTTCGTGTGGCTATTTCTAGCCGGGTGCAGCCCTTGTAAGGCAGACCCTCCGATGAGGGTGGGCGGCATCTGCGATGTGTAGGCAACTTCGTGTTATTGTGGTGGAGGATAGTGTTATGTGTGGTGTGTGACGAATTATAAGTTGCAGGGATGCTGGGGACAGCACAAACACCCAGTCCCCGAGCTAAGGGAATTAACCATTTAAGGTTGAAATCTCCGACTCGACCGGGAATCGAACCCGGGCCCCTCTGAACCGAAGTGCACTGCGCTAACCATTCAACCAAGCAGCCGAACGAAGATAGGGTAGAATAGATGAAAGTGATGAACCTGGCGCAAGTAAGTGGAAGTATTGCCAGCTAAGAGCCCCGTGGTCGCCAACGCACGCTTCCAAGTTAAGAGCCTCTTTGGCCCCGTTTAGTCACCTCTTATGACAGGTAGGGAATACAGTACATGTTATTCTATCCCCGCACCCGCAGGGGGTGGGGGGAAGACGCGCTATGGCATACATCCCTGCAAATCTTATGAATTTGAGCCCTCCCAGCAGTTGCCTGGATATAAAAATGGGAAAGCATAGAAAAACCATTGTAACGTTAACCGACTACGTGGCTCGAATCAACGCGTACTCGGAACGCTGAGGTTGGCTCCAAAGCCGTAGCCACTCCGCTCCCTTAAAGATATAAGTTACTGTATGTAATGAACTTAATTATTCGTGAAGGTTACGCTGCTTAGGAACGACGAGAGGTAGGAGAGAGTTCGTTTTCTCGCAACAAGGATCAACATTTCCTTCACTTAATAGCATTAACAACTAATTTTTATGCACTTTTGGACTCTTCCCTGGTGAGCCCAAGATATTAAACTGTATCTGTAATCCGGAATGTGAGTGGGATTGCTGAACGTAATTAGAGGTTTCAAATGTACACCTCATAGTTATTGTATGAATGGAGGACTGGTATTAAGTTTCACTTACGTTTCATAAAGCCATGTTTAGTAATCTGTTAATATAATATGCAAAACAGTGGCTCTCTCGGCTTTACATATCACAGGAAGTTCTATCTTGTGTTCCATTTGTAGTGCTCCCTTTGTGTGAGTGTTAACGATAATATGTGACGTTCTCTACTGATTAGGAAATTTATAAAGTACTAACGAAATATGAATATAGTCTGATACCTATAATCACGACGGATCGATATTAATTTTCCTTGAGAGTTGAGAGTAATGCGCTAAATTCCTTGAGTACATTGATTCTTCCTATTATTATTATTCGTTGTTGTTGATTACTTTTTACTTTTGCTTTGAACTTCGCAGTGCGCTTCGTCCAGCCACTGGGTGTACATAGTAGTAGTAGTAGTAGTAGTAGTAGTAGTAGTAGTAGTAGTAGTAGTAGTAGTAGTAGTATTTATTCATTCATCATGTTGTTTACATATTCACAGGACTCTGTTTCATATATACATAACTCTTCTAACAACATTATTACTTGAGAAATATTAATCTTGTAACTAAACCACATATACTACAGAATAGACATGATATTATGAGAACGAGTTGATCAAGAACGAAGAACTGGTTTAATATGGCATGGTATAAGGCGCAGTCAAATGAAAACCGAACACCCGCTACGACGTGACAGTGGAATGGTTTTATTCAGAAGTAATCACCAAAAGCGTTCATACCTTCATCCCACTGAGAGACGAGACGATCAATTCCAGTTTTGCAGAAAGAGGTAGACCGCTGATGGATCCACTCTCACACTTCCTCGTCCGAACGAAACCGACGACCACCAATGTCTTTCTTCATGTCTCCAAAACTGCGAAAAGTCACAAGGTGGAAGTTTCGGGGGATGTTGAAGTGTTTCGCAACTAAATCGCTGAAGCCATAGCCTTCGCCAGATTAGAAGTATAGGGGGCGAACATTATTATGCAACAAGATGACTCCGTCCGACAGCACTCCAGAGCGTTTTGATTTTATAGCGTTGCAATTTCAGCAAAGTGTCTTCATAGCGCTGCGACACCAGAAAACTTCTCTGCTCTTCTTTGCTTGCCTCCTTTTCTAAAGCTGGACGACCACACTAGAGCAATCCGCGCGCCAACAAAGACATCAACCAACAATTGCGAGCACCTGTGAGTTGTCACCATGCAGTTCTCCTACCATAGCGATGGCAGTAACAACAGTGTTGCCACCTTTGGCGTGGAATTTGTGTTATGGTGAGTGTTCGGTTTTCATTTGACTTCCCCTTATATAAGGGGGTTGGGCTGAGGACGTCACAGTGCAGGATACAGTGTACAAATACTTCACGCCGGTGCAGTCCTTCATGACAGTTTTCTACAAACGATAAGACCGGATCAACATATAAAGGAGGGATTTAAAGGATAATCTTACCTTCATTCAGGAGATGACGGATTATTTCAGCAATCTGCAAACTGGGGTATTGTACTAGACATAGGAAACTTGTACGTAGGTGGACTTGTACTTTGAGGAGGTTCCTAATAAATTTTACACGCTGAGGAGAGACTGATGGGCATTGCAAAAGTAAGTGGGTTATCGTTTCAATTTCTTAGCTGCCGAAGTTAATTTCGTTCAGTGTTGATTTCAATTCGTACCCGAATTAGTTCAAGGTTATTTTGTTTTTGTTTTGTTATTAGTTCGTATAGGTACTTACAAGGTGAATTCATTTCTGAATTTGTATTAAGAAGAATTAGGAGAAGAAAAAGAAGAGGAAGTATCATGCGTAGGATGTCAAGTTGCTGAATTTAGATCTGCTCTGATACGCAAGAAGAGAATATCAGACTAAAGTTATTGGGCACAAATTTGTAGATTAAAGAAAACTGGATTAATTTACATGAAATATTTGAAAAATCACTGCCAGTACTTGAGGAGCAATGTAGGTCTTTAATCGTCTCGAAAAGAATCATTTTACTTCTCTTCCCAACTACATTCAATGCATCAACGTCAATAAAGTTCTTCCTTTGTGAACTTATAATGGACTCTCTGGAAAATCCCCCGGATTTTCGACTAGTCTGTGTTTGAGCGTTACATTCCAATATATGAAAATACATTGCACCGGGTGCTTCACATACATACTACTCAGTTTGTTGGGTTGCCGCGCCTGGCAGGCGAATTCGTATGAAGAGAAACGTTAAAGGAAAATCACAGTTATTCTTCCGCTTTATCCACTCCTGTGGGGTCTTCGATACGGACTGTCTCGCACTAGGTGATTTGGACCCGTTTTACGGCCGGATGCCCTTCCTGACGCAACTCTACGTTGACCAATCACTAATGCGTGTTTCTGTGGTAGTTGGTAGTGTGGTTTGTCGTCTGAATATGAATATGAGAGTGTTGCGACAAACACAAATACCCAGTCCTCAAGGCAGAAGAACTAATCACACGCGATTAAAATCCCCGATATGGTCGGAAATCGAATCCGGGGCCCTCTAAATAAAGGGCCTCGACGCTGACAATTCAGCCAAGAAGTCTGACTAAACGATAATCATAATATGTATGAATACTGTGTCACTTTTCACCACAACAAATGTTCAAAATAGTCTCCTCCCCTGTCTCATAGAAAAAGTCCATGGGGATTAAATCAGGTGATCTCGAATGCGCAACTGCATATCGTTCATCGTGGTATCATTCTCCGAAGATGAGTGGTATATCCACACGTTTCTCATTCATATAATGTGATCATTCCATTGCATTTGAGAGAACAGAAAGTTCTCTCACTGGAGCTGTGTGCATACCGAGCAATGAACAGATCCTCAGACGAGAAGTTCCCGGTTAGTCTTCAGCCCCTGTAACACTCGGAAACATCCCCACCGTTACGTTGTACATGAAGCTGTTTCGTTCATCACAATGAAATCCCCTACAGAGCATCAGATAGATAACCCATTCAACTGCGTAATACACTGGTGGAAAAAATATCCAAACACCACGAAATAAGGAATATAGGATACAGAAATTCGCGGCAATATATTTGCCGAGGTAACATATTTAATTGGTTAAAGGTACAAGACTACAGGTTAATATCCGCGCGAGAAAAGCAATCGCAAATGTGTCATGCTGGTCCATTAATAACCGGTGTAACCGCCTGACTGTTGAATGCACGCATGCAAACGTGCAGGTGCCGGATGTCAGCTTGTGGGATAGAACTCTATGCCTGTTGCATTTGATCGGTCAATGCCGCTTATGGATGACGCTGGAGTGATGATGTCCCATACGTGATCGATTGAGGGAGAGATCGGGGGATCGAGCAGGCAAGGCCACATTTGGGTTACAACAGCGGCATGGGGCGTGCATTACCCTGTTGGAAAACACCTTCGGGAATGCTGTTCATGAATGGCAGCACAACAGGTCGAATCACCAGACGGACGTAGACATCTGCAGTCAGGGTGCGTGGGATAACCACGAGAGTGCTCCTGCTGCCATAGGAAATTGCTCTCCAGACCAGAACTCCTGGTGTATGTCCAGTGTGTCGACACCGAAGACAAGTGGAATGCAGGCGCTTACCTGGCCTCCTTCTAAGCAATACAGACCATCAGTGTCACCAAGGCAGAACCGGCTTTCATCGGAAAACACAACGGACCTCCACTACACCCTACAATGAGCTCTCGCTTGGCACCACTGAAGTAGCAGACGGCGTTGGCTTTGGGTAAGTGGAATGCATACCGGAAGGCGTCTGACTTGGAACCGTCCATCAGGTAACTGATGTCAAACAGTTCGTTGCATCTCTGTGGTGCCACGGGGACGCCGGAGCCCGGTCTTCTTGCGAGCATACCTTGTCATGACCACTGCTACCAGCATGCATACACACTGGACACTGCTCTGCCAAGCCGTTCTTCAATAGCGCAATAGGAAAATCCAGCTTCACGTAGCCCTATTATACGACCCCGTTCAACCGCAGTGAGCTGCTGATACTGGCCTCTTCGTCGTTGCAAAAGCATTCTTGACCCAGTCACTCCGTCCTATCTCACAGGTAACGAACGCTCTCAAGCAAACCTGATGTGCAAAGTCAAGGGGCCGCTACTATCAACATAATGCCATTCGCGGTAAATTTGAATGAACATCATACACGCCTACCAACGTTTGTTCGTCTAACACAACCCCTTCTTGGTATTTGGATCTTTTTCCGCCAGGTATGTGTCTGGGGGACGCGGTGCATTTTACTACATCTCCGTAGTGAAGTTCAATCAGGGTGAGTAGTATCATTTATGAAACTTCAAAAAGAATGGAAATAATTTGCATTTTCGGTATGTGACAATACTGCAGTAATTCCTAACCCAAGTATTTGTTGAAAACTATCTTTCGTTAGGAATCATGGAGGGAAAATATTTCGTAAGAAAGTGCATTCGCATGCCCAATAGAATGTTATAAAATCTCGATATTGAAACCACAAATGATAGACAGCGACATGGGGAATTTATCATTCAAAAACGTAAAAGGAGTGGAACAAAAACTGACTTTTAGACTCTCACGAAATACAGTACTTCGTAAATAAGTATACTTCAACACCCCTGTCCCTCTCGATTAACAAATGTCGCGGAAACTAATGGCAGAATGACAGCAAAGACTCTTACAAAATCTTCATACCATCATCAAGAAGTATTTGGTCAGACTTCAACACACATCTTCTATTCACCTGATACGTAAAGTATCAGCGCATGGTGTTGCTCATTCCTCGCATTTAATATTTTATCAGACTTAACTTTAATTATTATCGAAATTCTATTCACCGACCATGTAGAAATAAACCCTACGGATAGCACCAACAAACGTATCTCTAGGTTGAGTTGTTTCTGAAGAAACTGTACTAGCGAGAAACCTAACAATACCATGTCCTCTTTTTGTTTAGGACTGTACAACACCACACTCATCAAAAATACATATACCATCGACCTGATAGAAGCAGGAAAAGTAAAGAGCGATTCCAATATAAGACTAGCCGCGGACAAACACCTGGGCAGGCCAGCTCTTCGAAGAGTCTTCGAGAGGAAAAACGCGGATTGGAGTACATTAAGCTGAGAGAGAGTAAACAGCAATGAAGAGAAAAGTGAACATTCAATGTCCGCGCAGTCTAATGCTATTGGTCTATTCTGGAAACTTATAGTCTCAGAACAGGGTTTGTTTATTTAGCGTGCCGCTTTAAATGCCGGGAGTGTTCGAGGACATGTTCAGTTCGCCTGGTGGCAGGTCCTTCTTTCTGACTTCCATGGGCGACCTGCGCATCTGGGTGTGAAGAGATGATGATGACTATGATAAAGGTAGCGAGAGGGTCAAATCAGGTATCGCAGATAACCTAGGGTACTTCTGTCCTCAAGACTGTGCCCATCCGACGGGCAAATCACCACATTCAGCGTCATATGCCCTCACTCCATATTATCAACGCAGCGGAGCGATTTGGAATTGAATCCAGGCTCTTAGCACGGGATCTAGTGGCTAAACTGCCGACCAGCATTCGGGTAAAAATGTTTTCTACCAACGGGATTGGAACTGGTTAACCGCGGTATCAGACCACAAAGACTTAACGGTTTAACAGTCAAGGCCATAAAGCAGGCGCCAGTAGTGCCCCCCATGCTTTTTTCTCAAGAACTATAATTAAGCCTACTAATCTTATGGCATCTCCCACAAGTAGTCTTGTAACTTTTCGGATTATTCCCTCATATTTCCCCCTGGTCAGCGTCACTTTCTATGCACTTGCGCCACTTGTGAGCGAGTCGTTGCAGTATGACTTCCTAAAATTCCTTATTGGCTGCCCCCTTGGTATAGTGGTTAGTGTGATTAGCTGCCGCCCCGGAAGCCCGGGTCCGATGCCTGGCTCTGCCACGAAATTTGAAAAGTGGTACGAGGGCTGGAACCGAGTCGACTCAGCCTCAGAAGCTGACCTGAGTAGAGAGTGGGTTCGATTCCCTCCTCAACCATCCTCGAAGTAGCTTTCCGTGGTTTCCCACTTCTCCTCCAGGCAAATTCCGCTTCCTCCCCTCTTCCTTGTCTGCCCCTTCCGATCTTCCCCTCCGCCTACAAGGCCCCTGTTCAGCATTGCAGGTGAGGCCGCCTGGACGAGGTACCGATCCTCCTTTCCCGTTGTATATCCTCCGACCCAAAGACTCACACTCTAGGACACTGTCCCTGAGGCGGTAGAGGTGGGATCCCTCGCTGAGTGCGAGGGGAAAACCAAGCCTGGAGGGTAAACAGGTAAAGAAAGAAAGAAAATTCCTTACAGTCGTTTCCCAGATCAGCACGAACACATTTATTTGCTTCAGTTCGTCGTCATAAAGTGGTGACAATAGAGTGAATTCCTCAAGGAGTCGTACCAAGTCCGAGCTATTCCAGGATGAAAAAGAAGAACGGTCCATTTGAACACTGTAATTTCTTTTCTGTATGCAGTTTTGCATAGTTGACGAAAACCAGAATTTAATACATATGATTCTTTCCGATCGAACTCTGCGAGTGTGCGCTTTCGACATCTTCTTCTTCGTCTTTTCCAGTTCGTACGGGGTCTACGTTTCCGACAAGTAGTTTCCACTTCCCTCGGTCTGAAACGGCATTTTCTCTTAACTTATTTTCCCTGAGATCCTCGCGCACACAATCCATCCATCCATCCATCCATCCATCCATCCATCCATCCATCCATCCATCCATCCATCCATCCATCCATCCATCCACCTTCCTCTGGGCATACCTCTCCCCCTTCTACCTTCCACCTCCATTCTCCTTCCCACATAATTCACATCGCTGCGCTTAACGTGGCCATACCAGAGCAATCGTCTTTCTTGGGCCTTTCTGGATATTTCAGTATAATGGTGTTCTTGATGTGGTCCTTCCTCGTAACCCCGCACATTCATCTCAGCATCTTCATTTCAGATACTTCCAGCCGCTTACATTGTGACTGCACTGTATAGCATTGCAGGTCTCACCGCACCCTTTGTTCGGATGTTTATTCTCCTGTCACACAGGAGACCAGGTAGCCTGAATTCGGCGGGTAATTTCTAGATCTAGACTGCCATCAGCAGACATAGTGGATCCTTGCCTGGAGCTGGTTTCCATCCACCTGAACATTTTCATTCCCATTTCCTCCCAGACACATGTATTCAGTCTTATTCCGGCTGATTATAAGACATCTTTCCTTTAGAGCTCTTCTCCAGTATCCAAGCTGTTCTCTATTATTTTGTGCTGCATAGTACAATACCATCTGCAAATAGCACACACCAAGCAGCTGGTCCTTTCAGATTTTCAGATAGAACATCCATTATCAGATTAAAAAATAGGGACACTCTGCAGATCCTTGATGAAGACCACACTCTCCTTTCTGGATTAATTATTGTTTTCCTCAATCACAGCAAACTGTTACATTAGTTGAGTATAGTCTATGGTGTTCTAATTCAAGTAGGAGTTTTAAAGTCTTACTGTACGTGGGATTTCCTTACCTATTTCAACATATTTTATTCACTTTTTACCTGCATTCCCTTGCGATTATGCCGCCAGATGTTACGGCGGTGCATGATCGATCGATTTTTGGTAGTAGAGTTTACTGACACTAATCACGAAGATAACCGAGTCCAACCGAAATAACTGTAAAAGTTTCGAGGGTAGTGATAAGACTGGGCAGACAATTACACGAGTGTAATAACACAAACCGTGGGCTCAGAGTACAGCCCAAATAAAGTTGCCTCTGTGCGTGTGAGGACCAGGGAGGGCAAACAGTAGATAATGGAAGTGATCTCTGATCCCAGAACAATATCGCAGGCCAGTGAATAGTCGGCCTTAGGGTACAGCATCCAACTAGAGCGGTAACCGCATACACCATATTTACTCCGCAAATCGCGGGAACAAGCCTGTAATCTGCGTGAGTAAACAGGTAAAGGGCTCCTCCACCCTAGTTATAGAGGCTTATTACCGAGTCTTGAGAAAACCCTCCTGACCAATGAGAGATCCTCAACAGGCCCTCGATTGGTCGGGTAAAACAAAACACATTTGGAGCTTGGTTTGTTTCAAAACGGTGTAGAAAATAAACTGATCCTCAATACACAGAATAACAACTAGACACATAAAACTCGATGTATTCGATTTGAAGTCAAAGAGTTTAAGCAATGTCGTAAACAATTCGTACTGCTTTCAGTTTACAAAAGTACAATAAAAATTTTCAAATGGCAGTAAGTTAAATAATATTGTGTAGAGTTGATATTGTTTGTAGTATAAAGATGCAATTTCAGATATTTCAGGTGAAACTAGTTAAATCTGTTTGTTAACAATTTGCAATGTTTGTTCCTAGAAATCGCAGTCAAACGTCTGAACTAATTCTATTTATAATGTTTGTTTACAGTTTGTGTGGTTTGTAGTATAAAGACCACATTCAAAGACAGCAAGTCAAGTCACCTTCAGTCAGACTGATTACAGCTGCTATTGTTTTTAGTATAAACTGTCAGATTCAGAGGTTTCAAGCGACGTCAGTTTAAGTTGGATTGTTTGTGGTCCAATAAACTAAATACAAAGATCTCAAATGAAGTTGGAATAAATGTTTATTTACAGTTAGTATTGTTTATATTCTAAAAGTTAAAATGCCCGTCATCTTTTCTCCATCCATACAATGAATGGTAACAAATGTAATAAGCACTAGAAAAGCAGTTTTACTGTATTGTGTTTGATGGTGGTGGTGATTATTGTTTTAAGAGAAAGTACAACTAAGCAACCATCCTCTTGTGTTTGATACTTGATAGAGGAGATTTTGCTAACTCAATACATTACACGACTGAAACATTTACAAGTGGTTAGAAACATTGCATTACCTTAACTTCTTCTGCTACCACTTTTCCTATGTATGTGGGGTCGCGGGTGCGAACTATGCCGCACGTGTGGATTCGTCCCGGTTTTACGGCCGGATGCCCTTCTTGACGCCAACCCTATGTGAAGGGATGTAATGGCTAGTGCGTGTTCCTGTGGTGGATGGTAGTGTGGTGTGTTGCCTGAATATGAAGAAGAAAGTGTTGGGTAAAACCCAAACACCCAGTCTCCAAGCCAGAAGAATTAATCAGACGCGATTAAAATCCCCGACCCGGCTGGAAATAGAACCAGAGACCCTCTGAACCGAAGGCCTCAACGCTGAGCATTCAGCAAAGGAGTAAAATATGCGGAAAATGTCAGGCTAATTGGATGCAATGTTGAAGATTAAATTAACTATTAATTAAGGATACTACTGAAATATCAAGAAAAGAGAAACTTGATAAGATAAAGGGTAATTTGGAGAGAACACCAGATAATGGTTTCTATTCACTTGCTGGCAAAAAACTAGGGGGACTATACACACCACCTTAGGATCTTTCGTAATAAATTCTGACTACAATCAATCAATCAATCAATCAATCAATCAATCAATCAATCAATACTGATATGCATTTACGCCAGTCGCCCAGGTGGCAGATTCCCTATCTGTTGCTTTCCTAGCCTTTTCCTAAATGATTTCAAAGAAATTGGAAATTTATTGAACGTCTCCCTTGGTAAGTTATTCCAATCCCTAACTCCCCTTCTATAAATGAATATTTGCCCCAGTTTGTCCTCTTGAATTCCAACTTTATCTTCATATTGTGATCTTTCCTACTTTTATAAACGCCACTCAAACTTATTCGTCCACTAATGTCATTCCACGCCACCTCTCCGCTGACAGCTCGGAACATACCACTTAGTCGAGCAGCTCTTCTTCTTTCTCTCAGTTCTTCCCAACCCAAACTTTGCAACATTTTTGTAACGCTGCTCTTTTGTCGGAAATCACCCAGAACAAATCGAGCTGCTTTTCTTTGGATTTTTTGCAATTCTTGAATCAGGTAATCCTGGTGAGGGTCCCATACTCTGGAACCATACTCTAGTTGGGGTCTTACCAGAGACTTATATGCCCTCTCCTTTACATCCTTACTACAACCCCTAAACACCCTCATAACCATGTGCAGAGATCTGTACTCTTTATTTACCATCCCATTTATGTGATTACCCCAATGAATATCTTTCCTTATATTAACACCTAGATACTTACAATGATCCCCAACAGGAACTTTCACCCCATCAACGCAGTATTTAAAACTGAGAGGACTTTTTCTATTTGTGAAACTCAAAACCTGACTTTTAACCCCGTTTATCAACATACCATTGCCTGCTGTCCATCTCACAACATTATCGAGGTCACGTTGCAGTTGCTCAGAATCTTGTAAATTATTTATTACTCTATACAGAATAACATCAACCGCAAAAAGCCTTACCTGCGATCCCACTCCTTTACTCATATCATTTATATATATAAGAAAACATAAAGGTCCGATAATACTGCCTTGAGGGATTACCCTCTTAATTATTACAGGGTCAGATAAAGCTTCACCTACTCTAATTCTCTGAGATCTATTTTCTAGAAATATAGCAACCCATTCATTCACTCCTTTGTCTAGTCCAATTGCACTCATTTTTGCCAGTAGTCTCCCATGATCCACCCTATCAAATGCTTTAGACAGGTCAATCGCGAAACAGTCCATTTGACCTCCAGAATCCAAGATATCTGCTATATCTTGTTGGAGTCCTACAAGTTGAGCTTCAGTGGAATAACCTTTCCTAAAACCGAACTGCCTTCTATCGACCCAGTTATTAATTTCACAAACATGTCTAATATAAACAGAAAGAATGCCTTCCCAAAGCTTACATACAACGCATGTCAAACTTACTGGCCTGTAATTTTCAGCTTTATGTCTACCACCCTTTCCTTTATACACAGGGGCTACAACAGCAACTCTCCATTCATCTGGCATAGCTCCTCCGACCAAACAATAATCAAATAAGTACCTCAGATATGGTACTATATCCCAACCCATTGTCTTTAGTATATCCCCAGAAATCTGATCAATTCCAGCCGCTTTTCTAGTTTTCAACTTTTGTATCTTATTGTAAATGTCATTGTTATCATATGTAAATTTTAATACTTCATTGGCCTTAGTCTCCTCCTCTATGTCGACATTTTCCTTGTAACCAACAATCTTTACATACTGCTGACCGAATACTTCTGCCTTTTGAAGATCCTCACATACACACTCCCCTTGTTCATTTATTATTCCTGGAATGTCCTTCTTGGAACCTGTTTCTGCCTTAAAATACCTATACATACCCTTCCACTTTTCACTAAAATTTGTATGATTGCCAATTATGCTTGCCATCATGTTATCCTTAGCTGCCTTCTTTGCTAGATTCAATTTTCTAGTAAGTTCCTTCAATTTCTCCTTACTTCCACAGCCATGTCTAACTCTATTTCTTTCCAGTCTGCACCTCCTTCTTAGTCTCTTTATTTCTCTATTATAATAAGGTGGGTCTTTACCATTCCTTACCTCCCTTAAAGGTACAAACCTGTTTTTGCATTCCTCAACATTCCGAATCAGTCGGCGTCGGTGTTTCTGGCGACTCTCCTGTGTCGACCCTTGTTCCTGAGAATTTGTGATCCGTCTAGATACTTCATGACTCGAGCTGTCCATAGCATTTTTGGTTGTCCCAGCATTGACTCGCCTCCACCTGTCAGCTGTTTGACAGTCTGCGCAACACGTCCCTCTTGTCTCATTTCTATATCACCTCAGACGCTTCTCTTGAAGCACTTCCTCTACCGGAGTCGCTCCATCACGAAGTACTGGAATATTCAAGAGGTAATGTATCTGGCTGACATTATGCATGGCTGTCGTATACCTTAGATATCAATTCGAGGGACTAGCGATTAAGTTCTTCGGCCATTTGTACAACCCTTTTCGGATGAATATGATGCGAAATCTTTTATCGTCCACGATATTGTCCACGCTCATCGAGGTGCATCAGTGGGAAACTTCATGAGAGAGGCGGGCATCAAGCATATGAACTGGCCAGCTAATTCACCGGACATGACCTGCATTGAACATGCACGAGACAGGTTGAAACCAGATGTTTTGCTCATCCACTAGCTCCACATACATTCCCAGACTACATTAGAGGCGCCCTGGTGGAATGGGACTTTGTTCCTCAAGATGACATCAATGTACTGCATTCCACAGACTTGAACTATGCCAGAGGAGGCCACACACGGTTCTAAATCAAAGTAAAGAAGGGAGAATCTTCACTAAAAGAGACACACACACAAACTGTAACCTTTCCAATGTATCTGTTTGTTTGCGTTATATATTGGAAGAAAAACATTTGAGCTTGTGAAAGTTTTCATTTGATTACATTTCTGCGATACAATAAACAACATATTGTAATGTTAACATTGATGCAAAAACATGGTAGAAAAGCAGGGAAAAATTGTCCGCATTATTACACTCTGGGGTGTACAAAATTTCCTGTTCTTGCGGCAAGGTATACATTGGCCAAACATGCCGGTGCATTTGGGACTCGCATCAAGGAACACCAAAGAAATATCCGTCTCAACCACGCAGACAAATCAGCAATAGCAGAGCACGCCCTATCGTTGGGTCATGACCAGGACATGAAATTTGTCCAGGGTGATATTGATTTACGTCAGCCTCCCCATGTGAGTGTTCCATTAACGGCGGATCAGGATTTCCGAAGAAAACAAACCGACAGTGATCTGCGCCAAGTAGGTGGTGATGGTCGGTTTCCTTTAGATAAAGACTTGAGGTTAGGAAGTGTAGATCAGGACCTCCGAAGTGTCCCAGGTCCATTACAACCCATGCCAATGGGCAGTGTTCCATTTGAGAGTGATTCTGATTTCCGGCAGAGTTCTGGTATTCCACCTTTATTACCGAGGCCCAGTCACCTCTCTCCTAGTGGTCGGACTCGTGATGTGGATGGTCGCAGTCCACATTTTGGGCCTGGGGTACCACAGTTCAGTGATAGACAACGCGGACTGTTGCCTCTCATGGAAATGGATTCTTGGAGTGGGCCTCGGAAACGACGCTGGGGTGTTGCTGATCATGAAGAGCAGCTCTCTGGACAGGTGGACGCCCTGGTGCTGTGGGCAGTTTTGGTCCTCCTGGAAGAGACTTTGTTTCGGGTAGAGGAAGCCCAGGTGGGAACTTCGGACCTGCACGCGGTCTTAGTCCTAGTACCAATTTTGGGCCTGACCGAGCTAACTTTAGTGTTATTCGAGGAGGTGGGCCAGATGGCATGTATGGTCACCAATGTTACTGCTTATAACTCTTGGTCACTAATCAATATTTAATGCATTTATTTACTCTGCTGTATGTACAACAATAAGACTTTACAAGAAAAAACACATCATCTTAATGAATTCTCGATATCGGGTTTCTCCTTTCTTTTTTTTCTCTTATTTCTTCTGTTCTTGTCTTTCACTGCCTTCTAAAATCTGCTACATACCGATGAGTCTGGAAAGCCGAGTTCGTTACGCCGAGCACGCATCACCTCCTAATCTGCAGGCCTTCAGGCTGAGCAGCAGGCTGTAACGTCATGAGATGTGGGGAGGCACTGACTGTAATTGGGACATATCACGAAATGAATCATATCAGCTGTGTAAATCTGCTGCGGTCGCAAATAAAGACTACATTTGTTTCCTCTTGTGACGAGCAGTTCAGCTTACCACAAGAGCGGCGACAAATTGCGCACACTTGTGGAAGAAACCACGGCCACCATTACACAGTACATGAATCATGTGTTAGCAGCATGGTCCATTGCCTTCATGTCACATCAGCTAGGAGCTAGAGGGGAAAACTGTCGAGTTACATAACGACAGGAACTATGCGCCAGAGTGGACAATTAACAGGTAGTTTGTTCTCTCCAGGTAATTCGTGTATTCCATCTACAGTATACTATGACTCATTGAAATTTTAGTGGAATAATTTAAAGACTTAGGTTCAGGAATAACAAACTCTAGAATCTTCCAAAATATAACTTATAATATCTTAATCGCCAGCCTTACCAACATTATTTCCATTTTTGCAATACTTGCCATTTTTAACATTAAATTGTATTTGTCGTCCGCCTCTGTGGTGTAGTGGTTAGTGTAATTAGCTGCCACCCCCCGGAGGCCCGGGTTCGGTTCCCGAGGGCTGGAACGGGGTCCACTCAGCCTCGGGAGGTAAACAGAGTAGAGGGCGCTTCGATTCCCACTTCAGCCATGCTCGAAGTGGTTTTCCGTGGTTTCCCATTTCGCCTCCAGGTAAATGCCGGGATGGTACCTAACTTAACGTCTCGGCCGCTTTCTTCCCTGTTCCTTGTCAATCCCTTCCAATCTCCCCTCCCCCCCCCCCCACCACCACAAGGCCCTTGCTCATAATAGCAGGTGACGCCTGGGCGAGGTACAGGTCCTTCTTCCAAGTTGTATCCCCCGACTCAAAGTCTCACACTTTAAGACACTGTCCTTGAGGCGGTAGAGGTAGGATCCCTCGCTGAATCGGACAGAAAACCCAACCCTTGAGGGTAAGCGGATTAAGAAAGCAAGAAAGGAAATAATATTTGACAAAGAAGACAGCCTAGAGTTCAATGTTTACACAAATTAATTAGTCTGCTGCATAAAGTGCCATGCAAATATATTATATAGTTTTTGAATCGTGATAAAAGCTACAGGCAAAGTAATCGCGCAGGTCTGTTTCCCGTCCGACTGTGGATGTTGGCATCCTCCCTCTGTCGTAAAAGACGACTAGAAGGGTAGCCAGCAGCTTTCATCTTGGGAGAGTGGATTGGCAACCACGGGTTCTGTAGCCGAGTTTGGCATTGCTCCCACTTATCTGCGTCAGGCTGCACGACTTCATATTTCCTATCACACCTCTCTTGGTCAACTCTTGTTCTTTTCTTTCCGACCCCGATGGCATAGCATAAGGAATGAAGAGGTTGACGTTATGCCAAGAGTTGGAGAAAGAACGGTCTATGAAACAAATTATTAGAAAGAGAAACATTAAATTGGACTGGACATAATTTGAGAAATGAATGACGGAGCAAGAAGCTGTACTTAGCTATCAGCTTGCTTTCGTGAATAGTTGGTTCGAACCCCACTGTCGTCAGTCTTGAAGATAGTTTTCCGTGGTTTCTCATCTTCACACCACATTCTGGGGCTGTACCTTAATTAAGGCCGCAGCCGCTTCCTTCCCACTCCTAGCCGTTTCGTATCAGTAGTATAATAGGAGAGTTCGGCCGCCACCACCTCCTCCGGCTCCCAGAGGCCACCTCCACCACCACCACCACCACCGGCTCCCAGATGCCTCCACCACCACCACCACCACCACAGGCTCCCAGAGGCCTCCTCCACCACCACCACCACCACAGGCTCCCAGAGGCCTCCTCCACCACCACCACAGCCAGAGGCCTCCCAGATACCTCCTCCACCACCACCACAGCCAGAGGCCTCCCAGAGGTCTCCTCCACCACCCGCGGGAAATTTGAATTTGTAAACAAAGCCACGTGCTTTTTGACAGCTGTTATCGACAACAACGCATCGCTAACCTCAGTACTGCCATCTTGACGGGCCTAAACCTCAGTAGTACCAACTTAACCTAACTAGCGCGAGGTAAACAAATCCACGTGTTTTTTGACAGCCACGTGCTTTTTGACAGACAACAACGATCGCTAACCTCAGTACTGCCATCTTGACGGGCCTAAACCTCAGTAGTACCAACTTAACCTAACTAGCGCGTGGTAAACAAAGCCACGTGCTTTTTGACAGCCACGTGCTTTTTTGACAGCTGTCATCCGCCATCATTAAACCACAGAGCACTGTGCTGCCCTCTTTATCGTAGTAGATGTAAATTCGTCACCTGTCATCGGCAGTGCTGCCATCTTGGCTGGCCTAAACCTTAGTGCTACCAACTTAACCTCACTAGCGCGAGATAAACAAATCCACGTGCTTTTTTGACAGCTGTCATCCGCCATCTTTAATCTATAAAGCACAGTGCTGCCCTCTTTAGCTACATACCTTTGAAATGTGGTGGCGGATAATTTGAAAAATGCTTTTTGACAGCAGCCATCTTTGAGCACAGTGCTGCCCTCTTTGTGGTGGCGGGAAATTCCACGTGTTCTTGTTTGGAAACAAACTCACGTGCTTTTTTCTGACAGCTATCATCCGCCATCTTGCATCACAAACCTCAGTGCAGCACTCTTTAGCTAGATGCCTTTGAAATGTGGTGGCGGCAATTTGAAAAATTCTATGTGCTCTTGTTTGGAAACAAAGCCACGTGCTTTTTGACAGCTGTCATCCACCATCTTTAATCAATAGAGCACTGTGCTGCTATCATGCGAGCAATTTCGTCAGCTGTCATCCGCCATCTTTAATCCACAGAGCACCGTGCTGCCCTCTTTATGACATGTAGTAGCGGGCAATTTGAAAAGTTCTGTTAGCTATCATCCGCCATCTTTAATCAAGAGAGCACCGTGCTGCCCTCTTTAGCTAGATACCTTTGAAATGTGGTGGCGGCAATTTGAAAAATTCTATGTGCTCTTGTTTAGTAAACAAAGCCACGTGCTTTTTGGACAGCTGTCATCCACCATCTTTAATCAATACAGCACTGTGCTGCTATCATGCGGACAATTTCGTCAGCTGTCATCCGCCATCTTTAATCTACAGTGCACCGTGCTGCCCTCTTTATGACATGTAGTAGCGGGCAATTTGAAAAGTTCTGTTAGCTGTCATCCGCCATCTTTAATCAAGAGAGCATCGTGCTGCCATCTTTAGCTAGATACCTTTGAAATGTGGTGGCGGCAAATTGAAAAATTCCACGTGCTCTTGTTTAGTAAACTAACTCACGCGCTTTTTTGTCAGCTGTCATCCGCCATCTTACATCGCAAACCTCAGTGCTACACTCTTTAGGTACATACCTTTGAAATATGGTGGCGGATAATTTAAAAAGAAAAATTCTACAGCAGCCATCTCTCGGCGCTAATTGCACAAGATGGTGGCTATACATGACTCTTTAAAGGTGCTTATGCAAGATGGCCGCTATACATAGGTTCTTATGAGACGCCCTTGGGATGCTTGCGTAAGATGGCGGTTATACATGGCTCCTTATGAGATGCCCTAGGAATGCTTGCGCAAGATGGCGGTTGCTCTTATGAGGCGGCTTAAGGGTCCTTGCACAAGATGGCTAGAGACGCCCTAAGGATGCTTGCGCAAGATGGCGGACGCAAGATGGCGGCTATACACGACTCCTTATGAGACGCGTTAAGGGTGCTTGCGCAAGATGGCTGCTGCTCTTATGAAGAAAGCTAGCTTAGAGACTAACGCGTCGTGCTAGTTCGATTCATTAAATTTGGGGCTTAAATGCAAAATGTTAAATATCTCGAAAGCGGTGCATCGTAGAGCAAAAGGGACCAAAAAATTTCTGCCCAGTACCTCGGTTCGCAGTACGAGGAACAAGAAAAACATAGTCTAATGATGAGATCAACGGTTCGGTTCCTACTTAGGCCCTTTGGCATTCGCTCTGTTTTAGCTTGTATTGAAGCAAGTCTTCGTAACATGATCAGGTTTAGCTATGGTAGAGAGTATAACGTGCCGTGCAGGTTCGAGTCATTAAATTTAGGGCTTAAATGCAAAATGTTAAATATCTCGAAAACGGTGCATCGTAGAGCAAAACCTGATACCTAGGTTTGCAGTATCAGGAACATGATGGCATAAGAAAAACATAGTCTAATGATGAGATCGACGGTTCGATCCCTACTTAGGCCCTTTGGCATTTGCAGCTATCTAATTCTACAAGATGGCGGCTATACATAGCTTCTTATGTGACAGCTTAAGAGCGCTTGCACAAGATGGCTGCTGCTCTTATGAGACGCCCTAAGGGTGCTTGCGCAAGGTAGCAGCGACAAGACGGTGACTATACACAGCTCCTTATGATACGGCCTAGAGGTGCTCACACAAGATGGTGGCTGCTCTGATGAAGAAAGCTAGCTTTGCATCGTGCAGGTATCTTTACAGCACTAAACCTCATACTTTTGAAATGTGGTGGCGGGTAATTTGAAAAATTCTACGTGCTTTTTCTTAACAGCAGCTATCTTTAAACAATAGCGGCTATACATAAGCTGTTAAGGCCTCCTCTTATGTCAAGGCATAGCTCTATCGAACAAGTTTAAACCTGCATCGGGATAGCTAGAGTAAGCACGTGCTGCAGTGATGACGTCATTATGCATGTTTAGATTTGCAAATCACTAAAGAAACACAACAAGACTAGAATTGAACACTGCACTCTATGCCGTTAACTTTATCATGTGATCGGAACATTGATTGAATTGTTTAGAACGCTAAATAAGTAGAACCGAACACTGTACTCGATACAACATGTGTTTAGAACATGTCAGGGGATACCATTGTTCTAAGAAGATTAGGTTACTGCACATTCCTTGTAGGGCTAATAGGCTAAAGGGCTAATGGGCAAAAGGGAAAAAGGGCTACAGGGCTAATGGGCTAAAGGGCTAATGGGCTAAAGGGCTAAAGGGCTAGGGTGCCTCTCCTCTCTTTATCCGGGCTTGAGACCGGCTCTACAACTAGAGGCGGAGTTAACACCCTAAGGAAGGAAGAATGTTAGGAAATAATCTATACGAATATAGCTACTCGATCGACTATATACTACAGATGGATGACTTAGGTGAGGGTAAGCGCTTACTTAATAATACCTACACGACGTAATTCATGCTCTATTTCAAAAATATCTTCTTTGTACTGTGTATAACCAGCATCATGATAGGCTCTTAGCAGTTGTAAACGTTTTACGAGTACGTTGGGGTCTTTACAGTACCTTATATCTACATAGGGTAACAGAGGCTTGTTGTGAACTTGGAGTCTATATGCAGACAGTTGATGTGTAGGGACTTGTTTTGATGTAATACGTGCTTCAGCAGTAGCGTTTCTAGGTACAAACTTAACTTGTTTCGATAGCGATGAAGAGTTGAAATTTCCTTCTTCTTTACCTTGCATCTCTTCTTGAGATGTTTGCACTGCGACAGAACGTGTAGTAGGCTTAGGAAATGAAGTAAAATCATCAAGCTGTAATGGCAATGAATTTTCTTCTTCTTCTTCTACTTTCCCTTTACTACTGTTTTGATCAACATCATTATCCTTATTATCATAATCATGATCTTGCCTCTCTTTATCTTGAAGTTTGTGCTTAGTAACAGAACTCGCAGCAGGTCTAGACAACAAGGGAGAATTAAAAATCTCTTGCAGAGGTGTACTTTTTAAACATAAATCAGTGTTCCCTTGAATATGGTTGAGCTCTTTGTATTTTGTTCCCGATGAAGCTACATTACACGCGGCTTCATGACGTTGAGCGTTGTATGCGTTCTTGAACTCTCTTCTACAATGTTTGCATTGAAAAATTGTCCTACATGATATCACATGACGTCTCCTGTGATAGCTTCGGGAAAATGCTTTTCCACACTCTTCGCAAATATACCTAGAAGTGGGTTTTTCCATGACGGACTTTTATCTTCTACTAACAGATTCTTCTTTAAATCTACTTGGCATTTGTTACTCTCTACTTCGATGATGCGAACAGCTTAGCGATTAACAGTAAACTAACACAAAAGCGTATAACCAAGGTAGCAACAGTAAGGTTTAAGCCCATCAAGATGGCAAGAGTGAGGTTAGCGACGTTCTGTTGTTGGATTTTAAATTCCGCGCTATAACATGCATAAGGTGGTAGCCTTGAGGTTTACCGTCGTAAAGATGGCAGCAGTGAGGTTAGCGACGCTCTATTGTCCTTCAATGTGAGGTTAGGGTCCGTCAAGAAGACAGCTGTCAAAAAAAGCACGTGGCTTGGTTTACTAAACAAGAGCACGTGGCAGTGACGTCACGGTCACGCAATCAATCCTCAGCTCTACGTCGTTAAGAGTAGCATTAGGATTCGCTATGTTTAGAAATCTTGAGAACAGAGCAGCAGTATGAATTGCCATGTTGCCAGTTGGTAGCACTAAGGTTTAGGCCCGCCAATATGGCAGCACTGCCGATGACAGGTGACGAATTTACATCTACTACGATAAAGAGGGCATCACAGTGCTCTGTGGTTTAAAGATGGCGGATGACAGCTGTCAAAAAAGCACGTGGCTGTCAAAAAGCACGTGGCTTTGTTTACCACGCGCTAGTTAGGTTAAGTTGGTACTACTGAGGTTTAGGCCCGTCAAGATGGCAGTACTGAGGTTAGCGATGCGTTGTTGTCTGTCAAAAAGCACGTGGCTGTCAAAAAACACGTGGATTTGTTTACCTAGCGCTAGTTAGGTTAAGTTGGTACTACTGAGGTTTAGGCCCGTCAAGATGGCAGTACTGAGGTTAGCGATGCGTTGTTGTCGATGACAGCTGTCAAAAAGCACGTGGCTTTGTTTACAAATTCAAATTTCCCGCGGGTGCTGGAGGAGACCTCTGGGAGGCCTCTGGCTGTGGTGGTGGTGGTGGAGGAGGCATCTGGGAGGCCTCTGGCTGTGGTGGTGGTGGAGGAGGCCTCTGGGAGCCTGTGGTGGTGGTGGAGGAGGCCTCTGGGAGCCTGTGGTGGTGGTGATGGTGGAGGAGGCATCTGGAAGCCGGTGGTGGTGGTGGTGGTGGAGGTGGCCTCTGGGAGCCAGAGGAGGTGGTGGCGGCCCAACTCTCCTATTATACTACTCGTATCCCATCGCCACCATAAGACCTACCTGTGTCGGTGTGACGTAAAACCAATTGTCAGGCTTGAGGTCTTGGGTTCCCGGCAGGTTGGTGGGGGGAGTTTAATCGCGTCTGATTCATTTTTCTGGCTCGGGGACTGGATGTTTATGCCAAAACTCTCCTCTCCATATTCAGACCATACACCACAGAAACAGCACTTAGTGATTACATCCCTCCACATAAGTTGGTGCCAGGAAGGGCATTCGGACGTAAAACAGCGTTAAATCCACATGTACGACACACAGTTCGCACCCGCAACCCCACAGGTGTGAGGAACGAGGTAGAAGATGAACAACAAATGGTAAATGAAAAAGAAGAAGAATATATTAAAGCGTGGACAGCATGAAGGGAAAGATCTGCACTGAAATGAAAAGCACTGCGATTACAACGGAGAACAAGTTGTGTGCCATGACAAGACCTGCCTTCCGGCACAAAAACACGGGAAATTGAGGCCTCCGTAGCCCTTGTATTTCTTTGGGCGATATCCTCATTCTTCAGACCCCTTTATTTTTTTCTCTCTCTGGTAAGTGCTAATAGAGGATGGTTGTACTTCCTCTTAAGCGAAGTCATGACTGAAATATTCCGATTTTTGAACAAAAAATTGAATCTTCAATTTTAACCTTAAAAATTCGCCAATTGTTCATCTTCCAAATTCCGTTCTCAGTTTTGTCCTAACGCCATTTAAAAATTCTAAATGCGGGACATAAAGGGTAGCGCCACGGAGCCCTTTCTCTCACACCGTCAGACGAAGTTCTTTCAATACTACCACTGGAATATATTTACCTTCTAGTAGGCCTAGACTCTGCGTAAGAGGAGAAAGGAGTCTCAAGCAATAACTCACAGCTATTTTAAAACAAAACTTTCAATTGCATTTTTTTAGGTTAGAAATATTTTCAGCTTTTTGCCATATACAGAATGCTTCTTGCGGTGGAGTTGTTAATGTGTACAGGAGTTAAAAGCGTTCTGCATGTTACTATCAGTGTAATATTACCTTCATACTTTTGCTCCTAAAACAGCATCAAACTAGATTTTTGCGTATTGTATGGAAAATGAAAGTCTTATATCTCCAATAGTTTACACTTGACTACAAGATCCACAGTCATTATTAATTGTATGTGTATTTTTGACAAGTCTGACAAATTATAGCGCAGAAATAGTGAAAAATTTGTCGCAAGGAGAATTTTGTTTGTTTAGAACTTTGTAACAAATCAACTAATCACCTCCAAATTTTGTACGGTGCCATTTCTTATTAATTTATGCTTGCATTTTAAATTTGATTGTGATAACTGGTAAAATGTACAAGTTTCTCATGACTCACCCTAAAACAATGAATACCATCAATCACCATTTGAGATGACAGATATCAAATTCAGACGGCCATTGTTGTGAATGTGCGGAAGTCCAAGCAGGTGATGGAGGGTTTCAAACGCGTCATATTTACAGCAATACGAGATATTTATTTATTTATTTATTTATTTATTTATTTATTTATTTATTTATTTATTTATTTATTTATTTATTTATTTATTTATTTATTTATTTATTTATTTATTTATTTATTTATTTATTTATTTATTTATTTATTTATTTATGTTACAAGTTGCTTTACGTCGCACCGACGCAGATAGGCCTTATGGCGACGATGGAATTGGAAAGGGCTAGGAGTGGGAAGAAAGCTGCCTAGGCCTTAATTAAGGTACAGCCTCAGCATTTGCATGGTCTGAAACTGGGAAACCACGGAAGACCATCTTCACGAGTGCCAACAATGGGCTAAGGACCCACTATCTGCCGAATACTGGATACTGCCACGCTTATGCGACCGCAGCTATCGATTTCGGTAAACACGATAGTAGATTCGACCAAGAACACGTAAGAATATATATTTTATCTACCAAAAAATTGAAATGTGCTGAACTAAATCATTTGTAAACGTCAATCCAGGATTATACATAAATGTCAAAAGTGCATGTAGCTAGCATTAAAACCGCACTCTTCAAACTAACAAATGTCAGTGCGGCAGTTCGACGATTTTTAAAATTTGTTACATCCTAAAAAAGAACAAAATGTTGATTACACAAGCAAACACGACAGTTTTACAAACACTCACCAAAGGAATACAAATGCATGAGTACAATAACATGGGGATATAAAAAACAAGACCACTTCAAATGAAAACACTCCATTGCGTGTTGTGTTCAATTTCAGCGCACAACAAAAACAACCAGTGACGTTGTTCGCTCATAAACAGGGACATTACCAGGCTCGAACCTAGTCAGCTACATTCCACATTCATCACCGTCATCGTTAGTGAAATGCGATTTCAAAGATCACTGCGATAACAAACAGTTTTCAGGAGAACAACGACACAAACATGTACAGGAATAGTTCATCGTCCGACTTGACTCATTCCTCTAGTCTATACAGGGACTCTCAACTACAAAGCGACTTTCGTACGTTATTATTTATTAATATTACGTAAAATTAGTTGCAATATTTAGAGGCTGCCTGGCCGAGGCGGTAAAACCGTGCTCGGTTCGCCCAGAAGGATGTGTTTTCGAATCCCCGTCACGAAATCGTAAAATTTAAGAAACGAGATTTCCACTTCCGGAGGTGCACATCGCCCTGAGGTTCACTCAGCCTACACCAAAAATGAGTACGAGGTTAATTCCTGGGGGCAAAGGCGGCCGGGCGTAGAGCTAACCACTCTACCCCATCAAGGTGTACGGAGATATTTGTGATTTTACTGTATGAAAGAAGCAAAGAATAGCAATTCTTTACGTTTCGCGAGGACTTTGTTCAGCATATTGAGAAGACAATCACATCTCACAACGACTACAGTAACACTTCTCTAATAACGACGGTCATTTCGAGGAATATCAATTCATTTTCTGTGGATCAAGGACCGAAATTGAACACAACGAAACAATAGACCTCCTTGCCGATGAAAGTATAACCGAAACTCACTTCACAGCAATAGCACTCCCTTACACAGAGTTTCTACCCATTACCCACGCGAAACCTCAAGAGAAATGGAACTGAGTACAAAGGGTCTGGATGATATAATGCTGCACTTTAAGCAAATACTTCTGAGCAAAATAAAAACTGAAAGAAAATTATTCGCCAGTATCAAACTCGCCAGACGTCACCTAACATCATTAATTAGCATGAGACTCGGATACGCATGTTATGCCAACCATCTCCACCGTATCTCCCTAATATGAATGTGAATATGACACCCTGTGTGTCGCGGACTTGAACAATATTGTATTTGATGAACGTAGTTTCCGTGGCTCATTGTATTAACCTAAAGAAATACATGAACTAGATTAAACAGGGAATACGGCTTCAAGTTATCAAATACATGGAGACCTGTACTGCAGAAATACATGCATAACACCACCACAGCACAGCGCGACGATCCTCGAGTCCAGTTAGTGCGGTAGGCCGTGGATCATATGCGCATGACTTCCACGTTCCTTCGAAGAATTCCTTTACTCACTGTCGGAGGCAAAACTTCACATGCCCTGATGAAGGCCAATGCATTTTGGCTGAAAGCTCGGCTTTATTATTAAATATATAGTGGCTTTAATCGAGTTCATTTATTTCTTTATGTTAATATTGTATTTGTTTGTACAAAGTACAGGGGTGCTCACAAACCTGACTGAGATTGGAACTCCAATTCCTACAAGCCTGCCAAGTTGACATTCACTTTTCAACCACAGGTATACGGTATGTAATTTTAGCTGAATTCCTCACAAATAGTGCTTAGAAATATCATTTATATTGTTCATAAATAATGTTTGTTTTTAAGTTTTCATTCCCTTTGGGCGGGGTGAGCCCCCTAGACCGTAACGCGATCTCTCGGGCCAAGAGAGGTGAGAATAACTGAGAGATGCGATAAATGAAAAAAGGGGGGTAAGCGATTTGACAGATTAAATGAGAAATGGCTACGGTGCTGTTAATGGGAGACGGGAAAAGTGAAGATTTACACAAGAGTGGCGGTACGGGAAGGGTGAGGTGGCGAAGTGTTGAGACGATATGGTAGAGGACGGTTGTGAAGTGTCCGCGTTGGGGGGGGGGGGGGGGGGGGGGAGAAGATGGGCGGACGTAGTGTGTAGGTTGAGACGAAGGATGATCTGGCCGGGTGTGACGACATGGTATAGGGAGGCGATGTCTAGACCGGGGAGAACGAGAAGTTTCGACTTTATGAAGACGGCCGTAGAGGATTGCAGCGTTGGCGATGAGATGGTCGACGGCTGCTGCAGTAGATAGTTGAAGACGCACTAAATACGTGCGGCCATAGGTGCTGAAAATGCGGAAAGCCTTCCGGACTGGAATGGCGTGAAGACGGAGGTGACGTTGAACTTCTGTTGCTGGAAGGAGGGGGTCGACGCCGCGAACGACACAGCTGTACACAGTAGTAGTGGATGAGGTTGACGGCGGTGATGGCAGTTGGCTGGCGGCTGCTGGTGCGGTTGTAGATGGTGGTAACGGACTCAGTTAGTGGTCGGCGAAGACTGCTCGGGGGAAGAGATGGAACACTGATTGAACGAAGAGGTAATGACATAGAAAGAAAGGCGAACATAAGCGGTGACGGATGGAAGACGTGAGAGTCATCACAGGATACTAGGAAAATGTGAGGGCAGAGGTCGTGGTGGTGGTGGTGGTGATGGAGATGGTGGTAGTCACGGTGTAGAAAGGTAGTGGGAAGGCTAACATCCAACGAAGAGTCGGCCAATGTGCTTTGTTCGGGTCGGTGGGAGCTTGCAGTAAAGATGGATAGCCACCCGGCCGATAATGAAATGAAAATGCCGTATGGCTTTTAGTGCCGGGATATCCCAGGACGGGTTCGGCTCGCCAGGTGCAGGTCTTTCTATTTGACTCCCGTAGGTGACCTGCGCTTCATGATGAGGATGAAATGATGATGAAGACAACACATACACCCAGCCCCCGTGCCATTGGAATTAACCAATTAAGGTTAAAATCCCCGACCCCGCCGGGAATCGAACCCGGAACCCTCTGAACCGAAGGCCAGTACGCTGACCGTTCAGCGAACGAGTCGTACGCCCGGCCGATCAAAAATAACGAGTTTCTTCAACGGTGATCAGCGAAGTCCGCTTTGGAGATGCGTTGTGTGTCCCGAGAAGCGATCGATGATGTCTGCCATGTTATTTATCTTATTTAAACAAACATTTGAACTGTACTGATTTTCTGATACGAGAGAATACAATGAATATTGTAACATCCAGGGAATGTGTGTTCCGGAAAAGACTATCGCAAGTGATGCTCTCTATCTAATTTCTTCAACAATCATATTTTAAAACTGGCATTTCTTTCATGCGTCGTTTATATGTACGTAATATAAATTAGACTCTCGTTCGCCACCAAACGGCTCACTGTGCGCTTTATTGTTGGTGGTGATTATTGTTTTAAAAGGAAGTACAACTAGGCAACCATATTTCTATATAACAGTAATCAGAGAGAAAAATTAACAAAATTGAAGGTATCAACCAAAGTAAGAAGAGGAACACGAAGGCCTCGAATGCTCTAATAGCGTCGGGCTCGGAAAAGAACAAGAGTTAACCAAGTGAGGTCGGATAGCATAGATGAAAGTGATGAGCCTGTACAAGTAAGTGGAGGCAATGCCAAGACTCAGCTAAGGGCCCCGTGGTCGCCAACACACGCTCTCAAATTAAGAGCACCTGGGGCCCCTTTCAGTTACCTCTTATGACAGGCAGGGAATACCGTGGGTATTATTCTACCGCCCCAACCCACAGGGGGTGCCTTATAAGCATCCGAGTGAAAAGAGACGACGCCGTCTTAGGACTAAGTAAGATGTTTGATGTTCGTACGTCTCTGTGTTAAGCAATAGACAACACGGTCATCAGATTAATTAAAGACGATAGAAGAGGAGGAATATAATAGAAAGAAACAAGTGCAACTAAAGAAAGATGGTGTTGGTGATGATTAATGTTTTAAGAGGAAGTACAACTAGGCAACCATCCTCTATACAACAGTAATAAAAGAAATGGAAGGGATCCGACACTTCCAAAAATGAAGGTGTCGGCCAGGGAAAGACAAGAGGCACGAAGGGCCGGAAAATGAAAGACTCCTCGATACCTAATACCATCAGGGGAAGAAAAGAACAAGAGTTGAACAAGAGAGGTCGGATATGATAGATCAAGGTGAGCAGCCTGGCACAAGTGAAAGTAAGGCCAGGACTCAGCTAAGGGCCCCGTGATCGCCAAAGCACGAACCCAAGTTAAAAGCCTTGAGGCCCCTTTTATTCGCCTCTTATGACAGGTAGGGGATACCGTGGGTGTTATTCTACCGCCCCCACCCACAGAAGGTCTAACGAAAGATAAAGACAAAGGAGTAGAATAGACATGAAGACGAAAAGTGAGTAAAAAAGAGAAGTGCGTGTGCGCTTGGAAAGGAGGAGAGATGCAGACAGTACAAATAAGGTGAAGAGGTGAGAGTGACAGATTCATACTTTCTGTAGCTCTGGCGGCAAAATCCAAAAACATTATCATGTTTATTTGCGATATGTTTACCATTATTACTACTTTATTCTGAGAGACGATTATTATGTGCCCTAACAAAGTTTAAAATGGACAAATAGATAAATGAAACACGTAACACATAAATACGCTTATTTTCCACACCCTGAAGTTCTACTTAACTAACTATGATTGCAGCAGAGTATACGCCTGTTGATAACGCTGTGCGTGTGTCGGATATGACTAAGTGAGTTCTCAGAAAAAATCGTATTCTGCGTCAAAATATTACTATAAATAATTCGACTTCGCCTTTATAAAGGGGAAATGGGATGTTTTGAACAGATATGTTTACCTTTACCGTACAGACGTGAGTTATTCTCTTTGTGGATTTCTACTCTCCTGTGGCATCAGTCTCGGATCTGGGGACTGGATCGATTACAAGGCCACCTTTGTCTTTACGTCGAAGGCCATGATGTCTATCCGACGGGTGCTGGACATGTGAGCGTCTTCGAATCTCTCAAGCTCTCGGCCAGGATGCTGTGGTTTCATTGTATATGCAGTGACCTCTATTATCATAAGTATCCAGTGACCCGGCGAGTTGGCCGTGCGGTTAGGGTCGCGCAGCTGTGAACTTGCATCCGGGTGATAGTGGGTTCGAACCCCACTGTCGGCAGCTCTGAAGATGGTTTTCCGTGGTTCTCTATTTTCAAACAATGCAAATGCTGGGGCTGTACCTTAATTAAGGTCACGTCCACTTCCTTCCCACTCCTATTCCTTTCCTATCCCATCGTCGCCATAGGACCTAACTGTGTCGGTACAACTTAAAGCCACTAGTAGGAAAAAAAAGCATCGAATTCCTTCCTCTTCCTCCTCGCATTACAGTTAAGATATGAACTTCTTACAATAGTAATTACCGGGCTGATTGACGACTCAGGCCGCTTTCCGTGGCCAAATCGGCGATTTCAGACCCAACTTAGTCCGATGGTACATCAGCTTCGGATCGCTGGATTTAACTGCACATTTAAGAACTCCCGCGGGAAAATGTTCCAGCATTTCGGAGTCTACGAAAACCGTTAAATCAGTTAGTAGATCGTAAAAGCATTATTTTTTCTTTTTTTACAAGCGAATGGACCACTAAGGATCACGCTACAACTTCATTTCTTTCTCTTCGTGCGGAGTTTTCTCTGTGTCCAATACTCCTTCATGCGTTCGCTGGCCTGCTTCCGTTGTTCATCTGTCCAGGCTCTTCCGGTCTTCCTAGTTCTTCCTGCGGCTTGAACACCTTCCAAATTCTGCAGTGTGTTCCTAAACGTATTCCTTTCTAACAGCTGGTCTTCCAAGATGCTTAACCCTTGCATATCCTTCTTCGTTTCCTTAATCCATGCTGTAGTGGTCTTTTTTCTCCAGAAGTAATCAAATATCTGTTTGGTAAGTCTGTTTGCGTTCATTCTGTATAGATGTCCAAGAAACGCCAGCCTCCCTTTCTTCATGGTCTCTGAGATTCTTTCCACATTCTGGTAAACTTCTTTGTTACTCCGAAGTTTCCATCCGCTTTCAGTTTGGACAGCTCCCATAATTTTTCTGAGGATTCTTCTTTCCAGGACCTCTAGCTTCTCCAGCTTGTAGTTCATGGAAAGGCATTCACTGGCATACGGGCATTCTGTTTTGACCACGGTGTTGTAATGTTTTAATTTGGAATTCCAGGATAAGCACTTCTTATTGTTATTATTATTATTATTATTATTATTATTATTATTATTATTATTATTTCCGCTCTCAACATCCATTTTCTCTCGACTACTACAAAGCCGACTTCTGACATAGTACACTGAGTTTACATTCAAACACAATGTTTGTTTAAAATTTAAGTTGCTTTAATATCTGAAATTTTGCTGAGGATAGAACTCTTTTTTTTTTTTTTTTTTTTTTTTGCTAGGGGCTTTACGTCGCACCGACACAGATAGGTCTTATGGCGTCGATGGGATAGGAAAGGCCTAGGAGTTGGAAGGAAGCGGCCGTGGCCTTAATTAAGGTACAGCCCCAGCATTTGCCTGGTGTGAAAATGGGAAACCACGGAAAACCATCTTCAGGGCTGCCGATAGTGGGATTCGAACCTACTATCTCCCGGATGCAAGCTCACAGCCGCGCGCCTCTACGCGCACGGCCAACTCGCCCGGTGATAGAACTCTTGAAGGAGTGACTGACAGATGTCGTTCTAAGAATATTTTTGTATGAATTACTGAAAATGACAAACAAAAAATTCAAGATAATTGCATTCCGATACCAAATACGGTGCACAAAGAGGTATTGTAAATTATATACACTTCGCTGGGTATTTCATTTCAACAAGAGATTACATCTTCTTTTTCTCTGGAGACGGGAGACAGGGAAAGGTTGATTGTGCTAAAGTTTCGCATGTGTTTACTGGTTATTATCAACAATAATCATCATCATCGATCAGAGTACTGTATGTACTGAAGCTCAACATCGAAGTCTTCCCTTAAGGGTACGATCGGAGGGAACTGCGCCGTTGTGTGTACGTAGTTTAACTGTAGCTCACTCGCGAGGCACAGAGTTTGTGTGCGATCCAAACCCATTTAGCTATTATTTATGGAAACTTCTGGGCCACTGTCGTCTCTGTAATTTATCCCGAGCAGCTGGGAGTTCGGACCAACTTAGGGCTAATTTGATATCCATTGGCTACTAGGACACAGCTGATGTCTTATTCAGCCACAACTGGTAGCCTGAATGATTCATGTCCACGTACAGACCCTACAGTAACTTTCGTTTGTAGACCACAATCTGGTAACGTTTATTTTATTCACAGTACTAATACTTCCTCCAAGTTTCGCATTTATATGGCACACAGAGTTCCAAAAGATTCACGATCAAATAACCAGAGGAGATCATTAACACAAATTCCTCCCTGGCGTACGTTTATTTTAGAGTCATGACATTTCTCTAGGAGTCATTTGGTCATCGTTTTTGTACAAGGAATATGAAAATAGATCTATGCAAAGAACCTGAAGAAATATAAAAATACTGCCAGACAAATGGCACTTTTATCTCCATATTATTCGAAATTCCCTGTAAGTTAAGTATACACATAATAATAATAATAATAATAATAATAATAATAATAATAATAATAATAATAATAATAATAATAATAATACGGTAATAATAGACACATAAGGACAACAACCCTATGGTTTGAAATTAACACATTTAGACACAGTCGCGAAACTCGAAACTGAAAACGGTGGGCTGAAATATATTAGAAAGAGAGAGAGAAATGTGCTGAAAGAAAATTCTGGATTGAAAGAGGAAAGTGAGGAAATACGACTTAGACCTAAAAAATAATTGTACCAGAAGGTACGAGTAGTGGTTGAACTGATGAGAGAGAGATGGAAACATTTCCACAGATTCTGAAGGAGCTTGGACAGCAACCGTTTGACGAAACGAGTCTGTGAGTTCTTCAGGCGACGGAAAATAAAGTCAAAATGGTTTCCGAAAGAGAGAATTGACTTGGTCATGATAAATCTGAAAGAAGACAATGGGAGTAGCAATTACTGAGACTGCAATTCGTTAAGTTTCGAGGAGAGAGTAAGAACAAAAGATCCTACACAGAAGAGAGAATGGTAAGCTATTGGCAGAAGGTGAAGACAGAGATAACGAAGCATAAAGTAAAGACTGTACAGAGATGAGCTAAACGAAAGCGAAGAAGAAAAACAACAACTACATCACCCACTGCATTACGCAATTCGTAAGCGTTTACACTTTTGCAGGATAATACCTATTTTAATATCGCTTCTCTCGAGGAATGGGATAATTTCCCAATATATTTGCGTATTTCCTGTGAACAGCATATATCGTAGGTTGCAAAGTTCCGGGCTACTTCACATTGAGACGTATTTTACTACCAGGATGTCATGGTATTATTTTGAGTAACATAATGTGTCAAACAGTTACCTAAGTTCTTCCATCAATTATTTTACACTGTACCGTCCGAAAATTTTTAAAGAGGTCTCCTGACGACCTGCGGATCGCAATTTTGCCGCACATGAACATCGTAGGAATGCTAGAAGTAAGAATTAATTTATAAACCGTCTTGGTACAGCCAATGGAGAACTTAGACCATCTAGATCAAAATTTTCTATATGGGAGGAAATTTGTAAATAACGACACCTGACAATCAATACGTCCAAATGGAAAGTCTCGATGACAGTTAGGTTTGTGGCAGAGAAATTAGTACCACATGCTGTCAAAGTCACAGAGTGTTCCAGTACGGGTGTCACGGTGGAAGACAGAGAGCTCTTCCTGCAAAACTGGTTTTCTTAAAGAGGACCTCCTTACATTGAGGAAGAGAATGGGAAATTTTAAACATATTATTTTGCTTAGGTTGAGAGCTCTAACAAGTGCGATAAACCTAATTTCACATTTGCAGTAATATTCTAGGAAAGATAAGAAACACTTTCCTACTTCCTAATTTAATAAATAATGTCATTTGCTTTACTCCCTACTGACTACTTCTACGGTTTTCGGAGATTTCCTCATTTCCAAACTACAAGTAATGCCTACTGCTCCTAAGGATGGCAAAGCATGGTTTTACTCAACTGAAATATCAGGATATGCATAGCTCCTTCCGAATTCCTTAAAACAATAATATTAATAGTTTTATGTCCCACTATAATTACTTATAATTCGGGGGTGAAGCTGATTCCTGCTCCTGGTGCCCCTGCATAGGTACCTGGATTAAAATTCCAGTACTGAACTGAACGTCAGCATTCAGAAGTATCTACCAGTCAATATGACCCAATCGCTATATTCAGAACGGTCTTTATCAAGACCAACACTAACCATTATATCTGTAAATACTGAAGATTTATCTCCATCTAAAGAAGGAATATTACACCAGCTTTGTCAAACTTACAAATGTGATATATTATGCCTTCAGGAAACTCACAGGGATGAGCAACTACGGCGACCAAAAATAGCGGGAATGAGACTTGTGGCCGAGATTCCCCACAGATAGTATGGCAGCGCTGTTTTTGCCAAACCAAATTTACAAATTTTGTCTGTTGCAGCCACCAGTGAAAATGAAATCGAGATAATAACTGTGGAACTCAGTAACTGCACCGTTTCGGGCGTCTACAAATCACCAAATGTAGATTTCTCCTTTAAAATTCCAGATAACTACTTCAAGCAAAAGACAAACTTTGTGGTTGGAGACTTCAACAGCCATAACAGTGCATGGGGATATAATAATGGAGAAGTTGTGTTAGAATGGGCTGATGATTACCAATTACAACTTATTCATGACCCCAAACTACCTCCATCCTTTAACAGCAGTAGATGGCGACGAGGCTTCAACCCAGACCTGATATTTGTGAGTGAACACGTGGCACAGCAATGTGTGAAATCAATGTGCAATCCCATTCCAAATACCCAGCATCGGCTCATAATGTGTCAACTTCTCTCTGCAATTCAACCAATAAAGTTTCCGTTTCGAAGGAGATATAATTTCAAAAAAGCAGACTGGGAGAAGTTCAGCTCAACCCTTGATAAAATAATATCAGATATCCACCCAACACCAGTGTTTTATGATCAGTTTGTTGAAGCTGTGAAGAAAGCTTCCCGCGCTTCCATACCACGAGGATGCAGAGTTAACTATATACAAGGTCTAACTTCAGACACAGCTGCCCAAATGAACACATATATTTCACTGTTTCACGAAGATCCACTAAGTGAAGACACTATCTCAGCTGGAAGGAAACCGCTTTCCTCAATTGCAGAGGCAAAGAAAGATGCTTGGATCAAACTTATGGAGGAAACTGACATGTCAAGGGATAGCCGAAAGGCTTGGAAGCTTCTCAAACGACTTAGCAACGATCCAACCAAGGGACCAGTCCATGCAAATGTTACGGCAAACCAAATCGCAAATCAGCTTGCCATCAATGGGAAAACAAATCACCCAATACGGAAGATTGAACATAATATTGTAAAAAGCGAGGTAATGAAGTCCAGTAACCTATCCCGGCCATTTGAAATAACGGAATTACAGAAAGGGATTCAATGCGCCAAAAATGGAAAAGCGGCAGGATTAGATAATATCACAATAGAACAAATAAAACGCTTCAGTTCAACCACACAGGCATGGCTTTTAAAATTCTTCAACAACTGCTTTACTTCCTTAAAAATTCCAAAAATATGGAGAAAATCCAAGGTGATCGCATTTCTGAAACCTGGAAAGGAACCTTCGAACCCCAAAAATTTCAGACCAATCTCCTTACTCTGCCACCTATACAAAATAATGGAAAGAATGTTGCTCAGTCGCTTAATGGGAGTAGTAGACCAAGTCCTAATCCCTCAGCAATGTGGCTTCCGCCCAGGAAGGAGTTGCACAGCACAGGTTTTACATCTAACCCAGCACATCGAGGACGGGTTTGAAATGAAGAAGATTACTGGTGTAGCTTTTGTGGATATCTCAGCCGCCTACGATACAGTAAATTACAGGATATTATTACACAAACTTTATAGAATGATTACAGACAACAAGGTAACCAAGATTATAGCTACTCTCCTGGAAAATCGTCGCTTTTTTGTCGAATTCCAAGGACGCCGAAGCAGATGGAGGAATCAAAGGAATGGACTACCTCAAGGCAGTGTACTGGCTCCTATTCTTTTCAACATCTACACTAATGACCAGCCATTACCAGAAAATACTAAAAGCTTTATCTATGCCGATGACCTTGCACTTACTACTCTAACTGATACCTATGATGAAGCAGAGATCTCTTTAACTGCTGCATTAGAAGAGCTAGGTACCTATTATGATAAAAACCAACTCAAACCAAATCCAGCTAAGACTCAAATTTGTGCGTTCCATCTGCGGCATGCGCAGGCCTCTCAGAAACTCAAAGTACTATGGAAGGGGAACTTACTGGAACACTGCTTTACACCAAAGTACCTGGGAGTTATGCTGGATCGCACATTAACATATAAGAAACATTCCCAAAACCTGAAACAAAAGATAGCTGCCAGAAACAACATTCTACGAAAGTTATCAGGAACAAGTTGGGGAACACAACCACAAACAATTAGAAGATCAGCTCTAGCTCTATGCTATTCTGCAGGAGAATATGCCTCCCCGGTTTGGTACAGGTCAGCTCATACGAAGCAGGTCGACATCGCTTTAAACGAAAGCTGCAGGATCATTACTGGATGTCTGAAACCTACACACATTGAGAAGGTCTAACTTTTAGCTGGTATTGCTCCCGGTGAGATTCGTAGGGAGGTAGCAGCTAACAAAGAAAGGCTCCAGTCATCTTCCTCAGAAGCACATCCTCTCTATGCATACCACCCAGCCACACAGAGGCTAAAATCTAGGAAAAGTTTTCTCCGCACATCAGTTAACCTTGAGGGGAAAGCAGAGAATGCTAGAGTCACAATGTGGAAAGAAAGAATCCACCACCTTTCCAACTGGATAGAGCCGAAGAGAGTCTTCCATGTGGACACCAGGAGAAGTGGACAGTATGGAAAGCCCTTAACAGACTCCGTACAGAAGTCGGCAGAACCAAAGTAAACTTGCGGAAGTGGGGCTTCTCAAGAGATTCATCACTTCGTGATTGCGGAAAGCAGCAGACGATCCAACATCTATGTCAGTGTGTTTTATGTCCTTCAATGTGCACTATGAAAGACTTGATTGCAGCCTCCCCCAACGCTATTGACGGCGCCCAATACTGGGCAAGCATCATCTAGCTCTCGAATATTGTTGCTCTATCTGTGATTGTATAATAGACTTGTATATTTGTATAGTAGGAATGTAGATATCTTGTTGGTTTTTGTTAAATATCTGTAAGTAAAGTTGATACTTCTGACACGAATAAAGAAAGAAGACTTATAATTCAATTCCCTTTTTTATTGATAACATTCGACTAAAATATTAATATATCAGTAAAGTTTGGGACAAATTATCTAAATATATACATCAGTAAATTTCAAATTCTGCAACATTCGGCCAGATTTTATTGGTAAAAGTTTAGAATTTGCACTTAACTCCTTTGTGTTTGCTAGGACTCAATAATTACCCTTCGTGTCAGTTTGAGTAATCTATTCTATGGTGTTTCAGGTAGGGAAAGGGCAGGGGTGGAGGGGGAATTACCTCTGTCTTCATATTCCACTTTCCCTCCCTTCCCTTTCCTTCTCTGACGCTCAGGAACAAGCAGCGGCTTGTGCTCTGGCATAGCAAGTTCGTCAGTTTGAATCTCGTGCCCGGACGTAAAGCTGCGGCTTGTGCTCTGGCATAGCAAGTTCGTCAGTTTGAATCTCGTGCCCGGACGTAAAGCTGCGGCTTGTGCTCTGGCAAAGCAAGTTCGTCAGTTTGAATCACGTGCCCGGAATTGAAGCTGCGGCTTGTGCTCTGGCATAGCAAGTTCGTCAGTTTGAATCTCGTGCCCGGAAGTAAAGCTGCGGCTTGTGCTCTGACATAGCAAGTTCGTCAGTTTGAATCACGTGCCCGGAAGTAAAGCTGCGGCTTGTGCTCTGGCATAGCAAGTTCGTCAGTTTGAATCACGTGCCCGGAATTGAAGCTGCGGCTTGTGCTCTGGCATAGCAAGTTCGTCAGTTTGAATCTCGTGCCCGGAATTGAAGCTGCGGCTTGTGCTCTGGCATAACAAGTTCGTCTGTTTGAATCACGTGCCCGGAAGTAAAGCTGCGGCTTGTGCTCTGGCATAGCGAGTTCGTCAGTTTGAATCACGTGCCCGGAAGTAAAGCTGCGGCTTGTGCTCTGGCATAGCAAGTTCGCCAGTTTGAATCACGTGCCCGGAAGTAAAGCTGCGGCTTGTGCTCTGGCATAGCGAGTTCGTCAGTTTGAATCACGTGCCCGGAAGTAAAGCTGCGGCTTGTGCTCTGGCATAGCGAGTTCGTCAGTTTGAATCACGTACCCGGAAGTAAAGCTGCGGCTTGTGCTCTGGCATAGCAAGTTCGCCAGTTTGAATCACGTGCCCGGAAGTAAAGCTGCGGCTTGTGCTCTGGCATAGCAAGTTCGCCAGTTTGAATCACGTGCCCGGAAGTAAAGCTGCGGCTTGTGCTCTGGCATAGCAAGTTCGCCAGTTTGAATCACGTGCCCGGAAGTAAAGCTGCGGCTTGTGCTCTGGCATAGCGAGTTCATCAGTTTGAATCACGTGCCCGGAAGTAAAGCTGCGGCTTGTGCTCTGGCATAGCGAGTTCATCAGTTTGAATCACGTGCCCGGAAGTAAAGCTGCGGCTTGTGCTCTGGCATAGCGAGTTCGTCAGTTTGAATCACGTGCCCGGAAGTAAAGCTGCGGCTTGTGCTCTGGCATAGCAAGTTCGTCAGTTTGAATCTCGTGCCCGGAATTGAAGCTGCGGCTTGTGCTCTGGCATAACAAGTTCGTCAGTTTGAATCACGTGCCCGGAAGTAAAGCTGCGGCTTGTGCTCTGGCATAGCGAGTTCGTCAGTTTGAATCACGTGCCCGGAAGTAAAGCTGCGGCTTGTGCTCTGGCATAGCAAGTTCGCCAGTTTGAATCACGTGCCCGGAAGTAAAGCTGCGGCTTGTGCTCTGGCATAGCAAGTTCGTCAGTTTGAATCACGTGCCCGGAAGTAAAGCTGCGGCTTGTGCTCTGGCATAGCGAGTTCATCAGTTTGAATCACGTGCCCGGAAGTAAAGCTGCGGCTTGTGCTCTGGCATAGCGAGTTCGTCAGTTTGAATCACGTACCCGGAAGTAAAGCTGCGGCTTGTGCTCTGGCATAGCAAGTTCGCCAGTTTGAATCACGTGCCCGGAAGTAAAGCTGCGGCTTGTGCTCTGGCATAGCAAGTTCGCCAGTTTGAATCACGTGCCCGGAAATAAAGCTGCGGCTTGTGCTCTGGCATAGCAAGTTCGCCAGTTTGAATCACGTGCCCGGAAGTAAAGCTGCGGCTTGTGCTCTGGCATAGCGAGTTCATCAGTTTGAATCACGTGCCCGGAAGTAAAGCTGCGGCTTGTGCTCTGGCATAGCGAGTTCATCAGTTTGAATCACGTGCCCGGAAGTAAAGCTGCGGCTTGTGCTCTGGCATAGCGAGTTCGTCAGTTTGAATCACGTGCCCGGAAGTAAAGCTGCGGCTTGTGCTCTGGCATAGCAAGTTCGCCAGTTTGAATCACGTGCCCGGAAGTAAAGCTGCGGCTTGTGCTCTGGCATAGCAAGTTCGCCAGTTTGAATCACGTGCCCGGAAGTAAAGCTGCGGCTTGTGCTCTGGCATAGCGAGTTCGTCAGTTTGAATCACGTGCCTGGAAGTAAAGCTGCGGCTTGTGCTCTGGCATAGCAAGTTCGCCAGTTTGAATCACGTGCCCGGAAGTAAAGCTGCGGCTTGTGCTCTGGCATAGCAAGTTCATCAGTTTGAATCACGTGCCCGGAAGTAAAGCTGCGGCTTGTGCTCTGGCATAGCAAGTTCGTCAGTTTGAATCACGTGCCTGGAAGTAAAGCTGCGGCTTGTGCTCTGGTATAGCAAGTTCGCCAGTTTGAATCACATGCCCGGAAGTAAAGCTGCGGCTTGTGCTCTGGCATAGCAAGTTCGCCAGTTTGAATCACGTGCCAGGAAGTAAAGCTGCGGCTTGTGCTCTGGCATAGCAAGTTCGTCAGTTTGAATCACGTGCCCGGAAGTAAAGCTGCGGCTTGTGCTCTGGCATAGCAAGTTCGCCAGTTTGAATCACGTGCCCGGAAGTAAAGCTGCGGCTTGTGCTCTGGCATAGCAAGTTCGCCAGTTTGAATCTCGTGCCGGGAATTAAAGCTGCGGCTTGTGCTCTGGCATAGCAATTTCGTCAGTTTGAATCACGTGCCCGGAAGTAAAGCTGCGGCTTGTGCTCTGGCATAGCAAGTTCGTCAGTTTGAATCACGTGCCCGGAAGTAAAGCTGCGGCTTGTGCTCTGGCATAGCAAGTTCGTCAGTTTGAATCACGTGCCCGGAAGTAAAGCTGCGGCTTGTGCTCTGGCATAGCAAGTTCGTCAGTTTGAATCACGTGCCTGGAAGTAAAGCTGCGGCTTGTGCTCTGGCATAGCAAGTTCGTCAGTTTGAATCACGTGCCCGGAAGTAAAGCTGCGGCTTGTGCTCTGGCATAGCAAGTTCGTCAGTTTGAATCACGTGCCCGGAAGTAAAGCTGCGGCTTGTGCTCTGGCATAGCAAGTTCGTCAGTTTGAATCACGTGCCCGGAAGTAAAGCTGCGGCTTGTGCTCTGGCATAGCAAGTTCGTCAGTTTGAATCACGTGTCCGGAAGTAAAGCAACCTCATTTTCCCGAAAAGAATAATTTTCTTCAACAATCCGATCGTTCTTAACAAAACACGTAGTTCTGATACACTCTGTATAACTCCCTTGGTGCGGGGAATATAAGCATTAAAACACACAGCTATTGCAAAGAACTAGTTCGAACCCCTGTGCAGTGTAACCCAGCTCAGCGCAGGACAAAGGAGACCGATAAGTAGATTATGGTCTGTGATTGGTCCTTTGCTACTTGAGAAGCCTCTCCATCAAGAGCCTGTTGGCCAACAACGAGCCCCGAGTACTTGTCCCCACATTGTGTGGAGACAGGGTTGACCAGCACTTCACATATTAATCTAGCGTAGTAACTAACTTACAAAGTGAATTAGAATTATAAAAACCACTAACTGAAATGAAGAGAAATAAATCTTAACTCCTTCAAGCTCGTTGATCTATTTTAAAGACAACCCGTTAGTTAAGCGTACCTACCGTATGTCCCGTAAAATGCAGGACCGACCTTTATCCTGGCTCAAGTCTTAAATGTCTCAGTAATTTTTGCTGAAACGCAGAAAGCATCCGCATTTTTAAAAACAGCATTAAATTCTCTGAAAACTGAAGTATACTTCAAAAACTGACGTCTGCTCGATTAAGTGCTATGTTCCGAGCTGTCAGTGGAGAGATGGCGTGGGAGGACATGAGTAGACGAATAAGTTTGAGTGGTGTCTTTAAAAGTAGGAAAGATCACAATATGAAGATAAAGTTGGAATTCAAGAGGACAAATTGGAACAAACATTCGTTTATAGGAAGGGGAGTTAGAGATTGGAATAAATTACCAAGGGAGATGTCCAATAATTTTCCAATATCTTTGCGATCATTTAAGAAAAGGCTAGGAAAACAACAGATAGGGAATCTGCCACCTGGGCGACTGCCCTAAATGCAGGTCAGTAGTGATTCATTGATTTGATTGTTGAAATAATTGTTTTACTTTTGACATGCATTTGCAAATGTGTAATGTAATCGAAATCCACCTTAAAATGGTAGGCACTACCAGCGAGTTTACAATCGACGGTCGATACTAAACAAGCGGCAAACCATGTTTTAAGTATCATTGTGGTCGCCTAACACAGAACATGCGTAATATTCAAAACATTTGTTTTTGAAAATTACACCAATGAAATAGTATGTAAACATACTTGCCTTGTTTTCTACCAAAAAAAATATTTAATCGTCTCTTTCCGCAAAGAGAGTAAAATGTCCTCTGACGTAAGCGGCTGGCTGTGACGTCACGATCCAGTACTGCATGCAGCTCTACCAGCCATTGTGCATCCACTGTTACTAAAAGCCGAATGTTTATTATTCGTGATCGCGAATAACTTCAAAATGACATAAGAAGGGTTCAAATAAGCACAGTCAGACAATCTACCGTGTGTAAATGCCATAATTCTTGAAAAATAGTGACTTTTGTGGCTGCATAAATACGCGGATCAAAAGCAAATTGGTAAGTGGCGTCTTTTATATACGTGCAATGTACTGTAACTCATAGTATTAGGATAACAATGAGCATGGATAGAAATCACTTAAATCACCTTTGCCATTTGCTTCTACATTGATTCCCATTTTAGAGAATAACATTACATTTTCAGGCTTTCACCATTACTAAAGTAACAAATCGGACTTCAGCCTAACATAAAAATAGCTAGCATTACAGTATTATAGTTCTATAACTTATCATTCCTGAAAAACATAGATTTATGGTTGGGGCAACTGACCTCCCACTTTTGAGACCCTTGAAAAAGAAACATTACAGTCATTAAGTTCTAAGACTGACCACATGATTGCGCTGTGGTGCACTATAGCGAATAGGTGGCGCCGTGGTATGGTACCATGCCAATTAGTCTTTCGTCCCTGCAAGAGACAGTTGAGTGCTTGCACTGGAAGCAGAAGTACGGTCATTTTTGTGACGGTGATTTGAATGCGCCCGTCGGACCTTGACATGTCACCATTTGAGCAACGAGCAAACATCAAGTTCTGCCAGAAATTGGGCAAAACCGCTGTCGAAACGTTTGAAATGATGCAGCAGGTTTACAGTGAAGACGCATTTAGTCGCAGTATTGTGTTTAGGTGGCACCGAAGTTTTGTGCAAGGACGCCGAACTGTTTGGAAGATGATGCGCGTACTGGTCGGCCACAAACAATTCAAACGGAACGCAAGATCCAAGAAGTTGCAACGTTGGTGCGTGCTAACGGCTCCCAATCGGTAGACGATCTCGCAGCAGCAACAGGGGTCAGCCATGGTACTTTCAACAAAATTCTAACGGATGACCTCAACATGTCTCGTGTTACCAAGCACAGTGTGCCAAGAATCCTGTCGCAAGACCAACATGATGATCGCATGACGATTTCTGGTGACATCATCATTAGTGCTGACGATGATATGACGTTTCTCAACCACATAACTGGAGACGAAACATGGTGTTTTCTTTCACCGGTTCTTCCAGCTGCTATACGAACGTTGGCAAACGTGCATAACGGTCAACTGGACTATTTTGAGGGTGGATGTGGTTCTGTTTAAGAAGTTAACGGCCAACGGCGACTATTTTGAGGGTGGTTGTGGTTCTGTGTGGGTGTACGCCGTGTAATGCGGCATCGTGTGTAACATACAGAGTCGTGTGGGTGCCTATCCTCCAGGCGTCAAGTCTCAGAACTTAATGACTGTACTACGTATATATTGAACAATATACTAGCCTATACTCATGTTAGAGGGCTGGCAGATAAAATTATGGTGACAGTGCTTTAGGTTACGTTCAAGTGAAGCGATGCAGTTGGAAGTGCATAGTAAAATATACAGTCACACTAATTCTGGATGAGGAACAGTGCTGCATAGAATGTAGAATGTCATGAATGTGCTGCATCTTCTGGTGAGTAAATAAACTTAGCAAACTACTACATCTAGGCTTAAAACCTTTTAAAGTCTTTTCCCTAATGAGTATACCCTTTGGAGAAAAAAGTTAAATACGATAAAGATTAATATAACTTCATCCAGTTTTTCACAAGCCGGGCTGAGAGGCTCAGACAGTTGAGGCGCTGGCCTTCTGACCCCACTTGGCAAATTCGATCCTGGCTGAGTCCGGTGGTACTTGAAGGTGCTCAAATACATCAGCCTCCTGCCGATAGTCCTGCGGGACTAAATTCTTGCACCTCGGCATCTCCGAAAAGCGTAAAAGTAGTTAGTGGGACGTAAAGCCAATAACATTAATTACATTTAGTTTTCCGCAAGTTGAGCATATCAAGCAAGAACATTTTACTCACTCAGTATAGAAATGCCTTTTGGGTGCTATGATTTTTACCCTTCGGTTGGCATGTATAACCTAAAACTCAGGCTCAGTTTGGACAGTATTTTAAACACCAACATCACTATTATTTGCAGTACCAGTAATGTAATTTCACTTTTATGTGCAATTATCTTATTTCTTTTATTAATATTATAATTGAGCATAGTTAACTTATGAAACTGAGACCACCCCAGCTGACAAGAATTAATTTTGTACAGATATACATTTGTTAAATTCCCTTTGACATGGATGACCCAAAACTTGAGTTAGGTTTGGAGAAACCTTTAATAATCAGCATTAACTTATTATTACTTTCAGATTCTAAGATGTAATTGATGCATTTTATTAAAGCATCATAGATTTAACTTTAAAGTTTTACCATTGGAATAGCACTCATGGAAAAATTATTAAAAGTTCAAACAAATTCATCTTACATTAAAATGATCTTCTCAGCATTAAATTGCACACTATATCACCGGCATTTCTCCGGCTCGTCAAAATCTATTTCTTCAGTATTTTACGGCTCTTTGCCACATTAATATATATTTTCGCCGCAGTGTGCGACGTATTAGTGCACATCGGAACTATACACCACTTACAACTTTTCTGCCTCACTGTCTGCGCAGGATCCGTTTCAAGTCCAAATTATAGCACTGAAATTATTATACAATGCTATATACGGGCCACACAATGTTAGCAAATGTAAATAGATTCTCTTTGGTTTTATTAAATCACCGATTGAACTGGCATCAAAATTTGATGTCTAAAAAGCAGCTAAAGTTAATTCTTGATGTTAAATTTCACTAGTGATAAAAGTTTAATTTTAGTAAAGTTCATTCTTGAAGTTTCAAATGCTCAATTCAAATGAAATAAGTAGAAAATAAACCAAGTTTCCTTTTGAATTAATTAGTCCGTTTCATTGACTATAAAAACAAATAGAGTTCATTCTTGAAGTGCCTAAGTCAAAATTATCGAAACTAACCAAAGTTCACTCTTGAAACAATTAATTGGTCGACGTATTATTCAATTAAATAAAGTTCTAATTCACTGGAAAGTTATTTTATGGAGTGGCTAAGTCTCAATTGTGCTACAAGTCCCACTCATTAGCAAGTTCGTTGGCAATATTACACTGGCTAAGTTATTTGATAAACTGGAAATCATTTACTAACGAGATCGTATGAAATGAAGATTAGAGATTCAACTTGGAATATTTTTTGGTAATAGCCAGTTGTCAGTCACCTGTGTGCAAAATTGAAGTATGTTCTGTAGGGACTTGATTTATTTAGTGACTGTGGAAGGATGCGCGGGAATTGATGCTGAGAAACGTTCCGAGCTGTCAGTGGAGAGTTGGCGTGAAATGACATCAGTACACGAATAAGTTTGAGTGGTGTCTTTAAAAGTAGGAAAGATCACAAAATGAAGATAAAGTAGGAATTCAAGAGGACAAATTGGGGCAAATATTTGTTTATAGGAAGAGGCGTTATAGATTGGAATAACTTACCAAGAGAGATGTTCAATAAATTTCCAATTTCTTTGAAATAATTTAAGAAAAGGAAAGGCTTGTAAAATAACAGAAAGGGAATCTGCCACCTGGGCGAGTGTTGTAAATGCAGATCGGTAGTGATTGAATTGAAAACAAAAACTGATGCAGGAGGAACAATGAGTCGTTATGGAAAGAAAGGCGTGAGGATTAGCCTTGTTACTCATTTACAACCTTTTACTGGTTAACACAGGATTTATTCATACTTCATACCCTCAAAGGGACTAGGCTATATTATTTCTTGCTCTCGGCAACGAATTGACACCGAACGTCGCCCCAAAGTACTAACAACTTTCTTGTTGCCATACACAGTTCTCCAGAAATGTGTTTTTAGTCTTATCTTCAGAATAAAATTAGAACTACTTCAGAGCAGTGGTCAATTTCTAACCAAACAAGGTGGGAACTCTCCTCTAAGGAAACCAAATGGTATTCACTTAATAATTATATATATCCTACGCCTATCTATGACTAACACAGGTTAAAATGCTTGTTAAAGAATGCGATGGATTTAATCAAACGAAATGTAATAATTTAGTCTCATAGTCATATCTTTACATCCACCGTGTTCAGCTAATTCAGCGGCCCTTTCATATCCAAGTACTTTAAGCTTACATATTTTACTCTTTCTTGAATAAATAGTTAGATATTATGTAACAATAAACCGCAAGATTAGACCTTTCTTTCCAATTTTTCGGTATCACTGACAATAAATACAAACACAACACACAAAACTTACTCAAATTTACATAAGTTTGAACAATAAATCTAATCTAGATTTCCATGGGTACCTGTATCTGTTGCCATACTTTCCAATAGGTGGGAGAACCCTCTAAATAAGCTTAGAATTGCAAATCCCCCGCTTTCACCCAGAAATTAAGCTGATCCCGATAGCTCACTCACTGACATTTCCGTTAATGTGAGAAAAACGCCGGTAAGTAGTCCGTTTCACCTAAGCTTTGAAATAAATAAAAGCAAAGTGGAAAAACCCGTTACACGATTTAGGTTTATTAGAGAAAGTGAACCGCCTAACCTCAAACGATGCATAGAATAATAATATTACCTGCGTCACGGAACGATGAAGAAACCATTTTATTTGTTTTTCATGAATTCACATTTTTTTTGCCTTGAAAGTTCTTTGTTTGAAGATAAAGTCAACAAGAAATAGTTATGGGACAAGTCCCAGTTCTTCATCTTACAGAGAGGCTCATCTAGGCTAATTCCGCATCTGACAAAGAAAATATTGATGGCAATACTTGCGACGACTTGCAGCGATATTTTGCAGAGGCACCCCAGGGCCCTGATTGGGTTTGGCGTACCAAGCGACCGCTACTCGGCCCGAAAGGCAGCACGCAGAATACTCTCGGACCTCTAGCCCTGCGCGTTTCCCACTATTGGTGTGATAAAACCCCCTACCTGTCGTCATCATCATGTGTTCTGTCTACAGGCAGGTTTTCTCACGGCAGTTATCCATACTCTCCTGCCTTCTGCCCTCTTCTTCAGACCTTTGTAAGTTCCACTATCCTTGATGTCATCTATCATCTTGAACCTTCTCCTTCCTCTTGGTCTCCTACCGGTGCTTCTTTCTTTGCTATCTCTTATAACTTGCAGCAACCTTCTCTTCTTACCGACCCTTTCCAATACTTTTTCTTTCCATCCAGTGTATTATCTCCATTCCTCCCCACATTCACAACTCGAACGCTTCTAGCGTGTTTTCATCTACTCTTCTCAGTGTCCATGTCTCTGCTCCATCTCTTCCACACTCCAAACAAATCATTTTAGATAATTTGCCGCATAATAATCTCCTCTTCCTATTGAACACTTACTTCGCTATAGCAATGCGAGTTTTCACCTCCTGACGGCATCCCATGCCTTCATTCTTTGTACTTCCAAGATATTTGAAATCCCTTACTTGGCTGATATTAACTTGTCATATCTTGATATTTGCCGGTTTTCCTCCTTTACCGATCATCTTACTCTTTGTTTTTGTCGTATTGATTCTCATCCCATACTCCTTGCAAGCTTCGTTCATGTCTTTTAGCATTTTATTTAAAGTTCTTTCGCTTTCTGCTAAAAAAGTACCATGTCAAATGTCAGTTCTCTTTCCGCCAATACCAACTGCTCTCCTTCATCCAAACATTTCCCAGTATAATCTGTTCCAGGTATAAATTGAACAACAAAGGAGATAGGCAAGAACCTTGTGGAACGCTCCTTCCAATTCTGCCGTAAGAAGTGGATATGACACGAAACCTCAGGGACTCTCAACTAGGGAGGTTCGGTAGGCGACCGGGGGATATCTAGGTGGCATTGCTTCGATTTACTTGTACGGCCTTTTCTCGCATTCATCTTGCCAATCCGACCTTCTTCGGTCAACTGTTGTTCGTTTCCGATCCCGACTGTATTAGAGCACTCGAGGCCTAGGGAGTTTTTCATTTCCACGCCCTTCGCGGCATTGTCGATCCCTTCCATTTTTCTCTCTGATTAGTGTTACTAGAGGATGGTTGCTTAGTTGTACTTCCTCTTAAAACAATAATCACCACCACCACCACATCCCCGCGTTTTATACCGCCTAGTGCGTCCTTCATTTTCACACTTTTCGTGGCCCTTCGTTTTAGTTTGTGACAGCCATGTATGGCGGACCAGGTCTCTTCAATTTACTTTTCATATTAGTGTTAAGAGAATAATCATAATAATAACAATATCTAATTCGCGCTCTGCTTCCTACATTTACGGTTTCCGTAGACGCGGAAATACCGAAATTTTGCTCCGTAGGTGTTCCTTTACGAGCCAGTAAATTTACCGACACGAGGCTGTCTTGTTAAAGCACCTTCAATTGCCACGGGACTGAGCGGGAACAGAACCCACCAACTCGAACTCAGAAGGCCAGTGCTTTACCGCTCGAGTTATTCAGTTCGGCATCGTTAAGAGTGGATGGTCGTTCAGTTGTACTACGTCAGGAGGCTACTCAGTTGTTCTCACGTATGCTGATTGGATCTCGAACCAGTAATCAGATTCAGGTAAAAATCCTTGACCTGATCGGTTGTCGAACCGAGGCCTTCAGATGAAACGCAGGCTCGCTAACCGATTAGGAACCTCGATATTTACAACAGTGAACGACCCAGGCATCGTCCTCCTTCCAGTAATACTCAGCGAAGTGCAGACTCCCCGAGAGGAAGAGAATACAGTAGTTTGGAGACCCCTAGGCAGAGGACTGCTCTTCTACCGCATGGCTCACATATTCCAGAACAATGCCGATCTCTTGCGAACCCTTTTGTTGAGCACAATCTTCCTCAAACTTCGCTCCACTCTTCCCGGATACATAATCCCTCTCTTTCAGCTATACAACTCCGTCCCGTCCCGTCACAATACCGCAAAGTTAAGGAGCTAAGCGTCCTCTCGCCCGCGCAGCTACAGCCGTCTGCAATGATACGGAGCGCTAAACACAGCAAATAGTAACAACTGAGGCAATGAAGAGGGAAGTATCTTCTAGAAACTAAAATCTCCTTACGTTGAACGACAGGAAGTAGGGCCTAACAGTAGAAGTAATAAACTATTTTAAACTGCAACCTGTTCATAGAGGGGATGTAGTTCAAAAAATTACCATACAGCGGTCTGCTGTGGGAGACAGTGGGTTCGTACCCTACTAACGGCAACCATGAAGTTTTTCCCCGTGATTTCCCATTTTGACACCAAGCAAATGCTAATATCTTTATTTATTTAATTTTATGATTGGGTTTACATCGCACTGGCACAGGTAGGTGTTATGCGACGATGGGACAGGAAAGGATTAGGCGTGGGAAGGAAGCGGCCGTGGCCTCAATTAAGGTACAACTCCAGCACTTGACTGGTGTAAGGGTGGGAAACCACGGAAAACCATTTTCAGGGCTCACGACAGTGGGGTTCAAACCCACTATCTACCGAATGCTGCGCCGCCCTAACCGCGCGGCCAACTCACTCAGTTGTACCTTACTGAAGGCCACGATCATTTCCTCCCCATTCCTGGCCCTGTCGTATCCCGTCGTCGCTACAAGACCTGCCTGTGTCGGTGCGACGTAAAACATTTAGCAAAGAAACCATAATAGGCCTATTTCAAAGGTTACTGTGGTCACATTTTTTAAGAGAGCTCTTTGGAACTCTGTACATGGAACAGGAAAATATAATACAATGCCTGAAGTAAATATATTGACTCAAAAATCATTAAAGGGTGATGAAAACTGAAAGAAATAATATGTAAGTGACGTTCCTTCTTCCCTGTAACTTATGGCACAATTTCTGTTAACGTTCCCCTCTAAGCGATGTTCTGAAACACTGGTACCTCTAACATGGGTTGAGATGGGATCCACTTGGGACTTATTAGGTCGTGTTACGTACATTTAGTATGTGTTGAAGAGATGTCGGTTTCGATTACAGTGAGGTCGTGAACTGACTTGGACCTCAACGGGCGACTTAAACGCACTCTACAGTGTGATGCCAGACCTGTAGCTTAGATCCTTTCCAACAGAACAATAATGGCCTAGGCTGCCATAGCTCAATTGGTACAGCAGCCGACGCAAAATAGGGAAGTTGTGGGTTCGGATCCCACTCGTGTTCGGTTGGCCATTTTTGGTCGGTACTTAACATCTCTTCAACACGTATTAAATGTATTATATGCGAACCCTTTCTTGAGCCCGATTTTTATAGGGTGAGGAGTAAGGAGGAAGCGCTGCCGGTTCCGGTTATACTGCCAACTGGATGGAAATCAAATCTGAACTGAATCGATAATATGATCGATCGATATGAATTTCCTAAACATTTTGTTATCTTACGCCAACAACTGTGTCACACACACATTATATAACATTTCTCGATGTGAATCTTGTTCCTAGCATGAATTATATAGTTTGGCTTTGCTGTGTAAACAACAACAGTACTAGTTCGTGCAGTGTACGCCAGATGTCGCACAGCGATGCATAGGCGATTCATAGTTTGTGTTTCAAAGGTTGCCAATATGGATGTCGAAGATAACCGAGGTCTACGGATTCAGCTCTAGGGAGCTCAGGGCTCAAGAAAAGGTTCGGTAAAGTACGTAACACGAGCTAATAGGTTGAAAGTCGGTTTCGGTTACAATGCGGTCGTGAAAATTCAATATTCATTGACTTTGCCCTCAACGGGCGACTTAAACGCACTCTACAGTGTGATGGCAGTAGTGCCAGACCTGTAGCTTAGATCCTTTCCAACAGAACAAAAATGGCCTAAGCCACCATAGCTCAATTGGTAGAGCAACTGACGCGAAATCGGGAGGTTGTGGGTTCGGATCCGACTGGTGTCCGGTTGGTCATTTTTTATCTGTACTTAACATCTCTTCAACCATCTTGAAAACCTCGGATCTAAGTTGAGATCACGTAATAATATTCTGTTTAAATTGTGTGGAACTTCATGGGGTGCTTCAGCGGACACATTACGACGTACTGCGCTTGGCCTCGTGTATTCTGCAGCTGAATACTGCTCTTCAGTATGGCTTAACAGTTGCCACGTGAAGAAAGTCGATGTACAACTTAACACCACCATGCGTATCATCTCTGGTACTCTGAAGCCTACTGCAACGCACTGGCTGCCAGTCCTGTCCCACATTGCTCCACCAAGCCTGCGACGTTCAAGAGCCCTTGTTCAAGAATATAATAAGATCATGTCCAATCCAACTCTACCTATCCATAGAGATGTTGCATATCTCTGGAGACAAAGGCTGAAATCCCGTAAGCCACCGATGAAAACAGCTAAGAATCTAATGGATGCTGGTTTCAATTTAAAAGAGGAATGGAAAGAGCAATGGATTCGTACAGCTCCGGAGTGGCCAAGCCTCTTTAATCCAAACCACGCCCCAGCTGGTTTCAGCTTGCCAAGAAGAACGTGGGCATCACTAAACAGGTTCCGCACAAATTGTGGAAGATCTGCATTCTCCCTTCACCAGTGGGGCTTCAGGGACTCTCCAGCGTGTGATTGTGGTGCTTTAGTCCAGACCATGCATCATATAATGGACGAATGCCCTCTGCGTGCTTATGGTGGAGACCGAAAAGACTTTGCTGATGTCTCAGTATCCCTAGTGCAGTGGATAAACAATTTAGATATTCATGTGTAATTGTTCCCTACTTACCTTGTATTCTTTGCAGGTTTTTCTTTTGTATAATTATATACTTGTCCATTCTGTAAATTCCATACGCTTAATAATAATAATCTCTTCAACACGTACTAAATGTACGTAACACGACCTAATAAGTTGAAAGTCAGTTTCGGTTACAATGCGGTCGTGAAAATTCAATATTCCAAAATATTACTTGTCTTATTCTTTAACCCTTCGCGGGCGGCGGTAATTCATGGCCGTAAAAATTAAAAATAAAAAAAGCATTGACATTTCAGAAAATTCACTTAAACGGTGAAAATATACTCAGATTTACCGCATATCTTGTTTTAAGAGTGGAAACCGAAATTTTAAATGGTCTTAAGACAAAATAAATGTCGTCTCATCATTTTTTTCAATGGAAGAATGGCACAAGGGACACTCTATGATATGTGTTACGGAGTTATCCGTGTAGTTAGAGATGAAAGAAGGTGCTGGGTGGAATAGGTCTCAACAACGAAATTAAAATTAATTATTTTAATTATTTTCTTTTCGAGATCAAGAAATAACAAGTATAACAGGAACTCAGTTGTATATCAACAAATTAAGAATGTACAATTACAATTTGTTAATGGTTTCGGGCTTCGAGCCCCCAGACACACAATCCTTGAGCAAAGAGCCCAACTTTACTTATGTATAAGGTTCAACAAAGGGGCAGAAAACCCCAATCATACCAAGGAGCACTAGCCCCCAATTACCCAGTAAAGCCTCCTCGAGGCACACAGAACCCAAATTTAAGAAGGAGCAACCCGCTCTCAAAGTTCAAGCCCATCAACGGCCACACCAAACTCCACCTTCAAGCTGTCCTCCGGACACATAAAAACAGGGGTAAAATACCCAACCTATTGAGGCCTATTCGTTAAAGAAACAGGACAATGACATGGCCCCAAAATACCAACTTGAGTGGAGGCGTACACAGCACTCCCAATACACTGTATTAAAACCTAATTTGGCCCTAGGCCGCTTATGCAAGGGCTAATCCCATACTACGGAGGTGACACGAAATACGAAGAGATGGGAAACTGTTATAAAAATGTAGTCACCTCAAAACAATATGAGTGGGAGCTCGAGAGGGTTAGGCACTCTCTATCCCAATTTGTAGTTAAAGAGACAGAACTTTATATCAGGTGTCTTTTACATTTTAAAGGAAGGTTACATGGTAAAAGTTTCGAACCTGCCCCGAGGGTTAAACTGCTGAACTAGCAAACAAAGAAGTTATTAACAGGCCATTACCTGATGGATGAACTGCCGCCTGAAGAAAGGGGCGCTTCCCGCCCCCTGCTATATAATCACACTAGGAAAGATGTTACTGAAGTGGCCCCGAGACCAGAAAAACACCAGTTTATATATCCTCGTGGAAGATTCGAGACGTTTCATGAATGATTACAACCCGCCCACAAAATTTTATTGGTTACCGAACACAGTTACAGAGCAGGTTGGGGAAGAAAGCCCCGATTGGTCGAAAATGAATTTAAGAAATTCGGGATTGGCTAATTTCAAAACTGGCGGAACGAACGGATTAACATTGCCAACTCAAACAATGACAGAAATAAATTTAACAAAGAACAAACTTATGACTACATAATTTCTTCAAAAAAAGGTTCCTTCACTTCGCACTAGGGTGCACAATTGTAGTTCTTAAAGTGGTGCCATCTAGAAGAGAATGTTCACACTTCTTGCTACAGAGAAAACAAAAATGAATCGAAACTGACATAGTTCAGAACACTTCAAAATTTACAGTAGGGACATCTTCTGAGAAATCTTAGAATTAATGTGGTTGTTAAAGTTCAGGCTTCCTCCAGTAGAGGAGTTTCAACTGGCGCAATGTTTGAATTACCGGCGTGGAGGTGTACCGCCCGGTACAATATGATCTGATAATGGTTAACTGTTTTTTGCCATTTGCTTTACCTCGCACCGACACAGATATGTCTTATGGCGACGATGGGATAGGAAAGGCCTGGTGTGAAAATGGGGAACCACGGAAAACCATCTTCAGGGCTGCCGACAGTGGGGTTCGAACCCACTATCTCCCAATTACTGGATACTGGCCGCACTTAAGCGACTGCACCTATCGAGCTTAGTAATGGTTAACTTTAAGTATACATTATTTCTCTGGATGTCTAACCGTTATTTCCCTTTCCTGAAGCGGGGTCGGGTGAGATGAATTAATATTGCACGTTTATACGGCCGGATGCCCTTCCCGACGACAACCTCAGTTGAGGAGCTAATGGAGATGAAATGAAAAATGGTGATTGAAATTGGGTAATTAACTGGAAATAAACGGCTCAGGCCTACAAATATTAGCTGTCTCGGCAATTAGCTGGAAATGAAAAATGGGAAATCACGGAAAATCATTGCCAGGAAAGCCGACGGCGGGGATCGAACTCACGTGCAGAGCCTTAGCGCGGCTACTCCGCTCGGTACACATTAGTCCACTATTATGAAATGTATGTACAGAAAGCTACTTCCAATGAGGTTTTGGTTTCAGGTTGTGTCTTTGTTCGTCAAAAAGTGGAAACATTATTCAAAGAATAGTCACAGAATTTGAACCCACTTTCCGCAAAAATAACAAAATAAATATTCTATAGGGTCTGTTTCAGTATAAAAATTTGACAGCAACATTGGCCCTTCATCAATATTACGAATGGGAATAGTAGTCGTAGTTTCGGGACTGTTATTACTTACTTCGGATCCACTCTGTCGCTGCCATGTGTCACTTATGTGGCTGTTGCTCTCAGATGAGACAGAGAAAGAATTTCCAGCAATACTTTGTCTGTATCATCCAATATTGACACTATGTCGGTATCGCTAATCTGTTGTTGCGACGCCGTTTCAACGGAAAACTGCGAAAATACGTAATAAGTACGGGCGCGAAAAAACTGCGTAACGCTACGTGTATATTATGCAACTCTCACTACCACGAGAAAAAGTATTGCAAGATACTGAGGGGATTTTCGTCATCAGTAGACTTGAAGCAACAACTTCTGCCGTCTATGAGTATATTTGTGTACCTCCTCAACTAGTGAAACTGCGAAATTCGGACGGAACATATGTTTCCGCCCGCGAACAGTTTTAATACACACAGTAAGTGTCTCCTTTATGGGAGGATACTTGGGCCATAAGCCAATACACTAGTACTGTTTGTTAATTACTGTTGGAGGAGAAGGCCTCTAGTGAGTCCACGCTAGTCACTTAGAAGCAACTGCTGTGATGTTCCTCGCCTGCTCCAGCGCGCACCCTGTTACACGAGGCACGCTCATCAACAGCGTGCCCGCAGACACGTTACGTATGTTACTAAGGACTAACGTCATCTTATGCAGCACACACTTGTAGTGATTTGGACTACAGATCTCAGTTTTGTTATCTTCCTTACCACCTCTTGATTCACCTTCTTGATTTTGCCATAGTGGAGAAACTCAACACTGTATATTTGTTCAAAATACACTTTGTCTTCTTCTTCTCTCGGTGCCTATCCGTTTCGGATGTTGGCGATCATGATGGCTATTGTTGTCTTGTTTGAGGCAGCGGGGAACAGTTCACTGATGACATATTGCACCAGGCTCTAAGATTGCCAAGCCAAAATATTCGTCTTCTTCCAGGATCTCTTCTGCTTTCGGCATTTCACTATCTTGATCAACTGAGGTGTTGTGTTCATCCTTCTCATTACTTCCACGTTTGCCATTCTCTGGGTCCAAGATATTATCAGGATCCGCCTATAAAGCCATGTTTCAAAGGCCCCCAGTGCAGTGCAGAAGTCTGATTTTAGTCCCTAAAGTTAGATTGTGGCTTTTAAACACATTACTCATTTTCTGGAACACACTTCTTGCTTTTCCAATGCGTACCTTGACTTCTTGTGAGCAGTCCGAGTCTTCAATAAACTTGCTTTGTTCAATTACGTCAGGAAAGCGACGCGCAGTATTTATGTCTATTTGTAGTCAATTTTATAATTTAACTCGTTCTATGAACATGTTGCCCGGGGTAGAAAGTGAAATTTAATGACAAGGAGAGTTCACTTTTGTTGCCCTTTTTTTACTACAGGTTTTACTCGCAGCGACACAGATAGGTCTTATGGCGGCGATGGGAGAGGAAAGGCCTAGGAATGGGAAGGAAGCGGCCGTGGCCTTAATTATGGTACAGCCCCAGCATTTGCCTGGTGTGAAAATGGTTTTGTTTTACGTCGCAGCGACACAGATAGGTCTTATGGCGACGATGGGAGAGGAAAGGCCTAGGAATGGGAAGGAAACCGCCGTGGCCTTAATTATGGTACAGCCCCAGCATTTGCCTGGTGTGAAAATGGGAAACCACGGAAAACCATCTTCAGGGCTGCCGACAGTGGGGTTCGAACCCACTATCTTCCGAATACTGGATACTGGCCGCACTTAAGCGATTGCAGCTATCGAGCTCGGTGTGTGAAAATGGGAAACCACGCGAAACCACCTTCAGAGCTGCCGACAGTGGAGTTCGAATCCACAATCTCCCAGATGCAAGCTCACAGCTGCACACCCCTAACCGCACGGCCAACTTGCCCGGTACTTTTGTTGCAGATGAAGTGTGTATTTCCTTACCCACATCCTGGACTGTCAACCCCCGACTGGCCAGTTATAATACCGATGGTTTCTCCTCAATTTCTCTTGTAAAAGATCGAAAACCTTCATATTTTTAAAGTTATGATTGGCCTTTAAAATGAACTAATATTTCCAAGATCACGAGGAAACTGAATGAACCAGTCTTGCTTTATACGTGGGACGGCACAAGGTTGCACTTGACAGTTGTAGTTCATGCTGGTACTACTACAAAATTGAAGAACGACACCCGTCAATCGGAACGACCAACCCAATTCTTTTTATGAAAGATACAATTATGCATTTTATATGTTAGTTCGTATTAAATTTCGTATAGTGCGTATAACCTTTTATTTACTTACAAAACATGACAATATTATTTTAAAATGTAATGCTTAATCGAGATGCAAAATAATGATGAACTATTTTCATTTGGTTGTTGTTGGCAATGTGGCTAGTATAGTGGTGCCATCTATAACTACCTAGACTTCCGTACTGAAGTGTTGCCGCTTGTCTGTCTTCGCTAGCACGTGGTCAGGTGTGATTCGCACGTTGTTGAAATTGGTGTTTTCTTGTGAGATAACTGTGAAGTTTTTTGTAACTAGTGCAGTGCGATGTCACGAAAAAGACAGCATAGTGATGGATCGAGAAGTGATAATCCTTTGCGCCGAGAAGTGCCTCTTAATAGTGAGGCATGTGAATTAGTGCGGAGAACTCGCGAGTTTTACGAGAGGGAAGAGGAATTCGTACGCTTACATGGTCATCCCTCTGTTCCTGCAGATCAACTTGTAGAACGTGCAAGGTCGAACATTACGGCTTTCAAAGCGTACTGTTATTCAGAAACGTGTTTTCCTCCAGGAATTGAAGGAAAAAGGGACTGGGGAACCTAGCAGTAGCAGATAGTGGGGACTTGTTTCTTAGTACTCCAGGAAAGAAACGATTTAAGCCATCTCTTGTAACAGGTTAATGCAATACGAAGACACGTGTACGATTATTACAGCAGGAAGGAATACCTATCGTGGCAAAATTACTAGTCTCCCTTAGAGAGGAAAAGCTTTTCTCCGGGGATAAAACTTCCTTAAAATCGGTAATGCGAGCCATAGGATTCAGATATTTAAAAAAAAGAACTCAAAAAACTGCTGCTTGAAAAGTCGCACAACGTGATGGCTAGTAGTATTTTTCGAATAAATCTGTCGCTAAGGATCTGCACGAGGTAATATGCTTGGATGAGACATGGGTGAATGCTGCGGAGTGCCTTGCTAAATCTTGGACTGATGACAGTCCTAAAAGCTCCGATAATCAACCGAATGGGAAGGGCTCCAGATTAATAATAACGCACGCAGGTTCATCCAGTGATTTTGTGGAAGATGGTCTTCTAATGTTCCGATCGAAAACAACCGGTCACGGAGATATTCGCCATGGATCAGTGGTAGAGTGTCCGCCTCCGTATCCCAAGATAGCGGGTTCAAACCAGGCAGAGGTAGTCGGATTTTTGAAGGGCGTAGAAAAGTCCATTCGACACTCCATGTCGTACGATGTCGGCAGGTAAAAGACCTCTGGTGACACATTTGGTGTTTACCCGACAAAATTCATTTAATCTCAGCCATAGACGCCTAGGAGAGTTTCGGTTTACTCGGTCTGCCACCTAGTGGGCCTAGAGTAAAACGGAACATCGAAATTGACGAGCAGACATCCAGATGGCGTCAAATTGAAATGTCTGCACACGGTAGCTGAGGCCATACGATTATTATTATTATTATTATTTGCTTTACGTCGCACCGATACTGATAGGTCTTATGGCGACGATGGGATAGGAAAGAGCTAGGAAGTGGAAGGAAGCGGCAGTGGCCTTAATTAAGGTACAGCCCCGGCATTTACCTGGTGTGAAAATGGGAAACCACGGACATCTTCAGGGCTGCCGACAGTGAGGCTCGAACCCACTGTCTCCCGATTACTGGATACTGGCCGCACTGAAACGACTGCAGCTATCAGGCTCGGTATTATTATTATTATTATTATTATTATTATTATTATTATTATTATTATTATTATTATTATTATGTATTATGTATTAGTTTAAGAAGCTCCTGCGACAGCTCGAAGGCCCTTCTGTCAATGTTATGGACAATGCACCTCACCACTCAGTAATAAGTGACAAGACCCCTACTTCGAGGGCCCGTAAAGAAATGTTAGTGGAATGGCTGCAGGCAAGAAATATCCCAGCGCATATGGGTATGACTAAATTAGCCTTATATGGACTGGTGAAATAAAACAAACCGGTTTCACCGACGTATGTAGTCGATGAATTAGCGAAGGAACAAGGACACGAGGTTGTTAAGTTGCAGCCGTACCACTGTCACTTCAACCTTAATGAGTTGGTATGGAGTGAAGCGCAACATTAAATATCCACAAATCGCAAGTCCTTTACAATTACTTAAGTGGAAAGACTGTTCCGAGGTGGAGGGAGAAAGTTAGCTATGTCGCAACATTAAGGCAATGGCAATAGATGGCATCGTCAGTGACTGTCAGGGGTCGATGATCTGTCTGGACGAAGACGACGGTAGTGATGAAAGTGATCAGGAGGGTACAGAGCCTCTAGCAATGTGAATACGGTAAGAAGAATAACGTTTCTGAACTTTCGTAAATTTAATAGATTTTACTCGAAATCTTTTGTGCTAGCACCGGTGTATATTATTGTATTATTGTCTGCAGATTTCTTCAGTATTTTCTAACATCGCGATAATGAGAGCTTCGTAGTAGATTTATCTCGTATCATTTTGTGTCATGATATATTTTATTGTAAACTTAATCGGTGTGTTGAAATTGCGATTGTAGTTGGCCGATTTCATTTGTATCATGATTCATCGCGATGGCATTAAAAACATTTCTCTCGTGTTTGTAAAATCTCACGTGTCGTGCAATCAGCTGTTGTTATGGCGGCAACATCGCTTCGTGCGCCATTGCAGTGTGACCAACATTGTGCGCAGCTGTCATGTGCAACATTACGCCGGCCCCCTATAGACAGGTGCAGGGAAAACAATAGAATTAAGAACGTTAATTGGTAATTGTTGATAGGAGAAAAGAGTACAGTTATTATTCCCTCTTATCTTGTTTTAGATCAATGCTTTTAGGGCCCCTATTAATAGACGCTCCGCAAATGCCTCTACGTTTTCTTTGAATAGATTACCATGTCTACCCTCTGCTCCTTTTTACACCAAGGATTTAAAGCAATAAAGAAGAGAAGACGCCCGGATTTAGCGCTGTTGAGCAGTTAACGGTACCTGGAGAGATATGCAAAACAGGTTACTGCACTAGCGGGAGTCTATCTATCTCCTATCCACGTATGCCCTTGACAGGATGTGGTGACATGTCATGTGTGGCTGCAGAGTTTTTGCCGTATTCTGTGCTAGATGTGTCGCCTAATGTAGAGACTTCCAATCGACTCCTTCATTTGGTAAATCCACATTGTTGGAGCTTTTCCTTACACCTATAGTTCTAGTGCTCCTTGATATGTTACCAAAGTATCTTGAAGAGGTTTGGTTTATGTTCTCGATCATAAGCTCGTCTAGGACAGAAGAGTCCGTCCTGTCTTTTGTCCAGGATACTCATAGAACTCGGCGGTACAGACACACTTCCATCACTTTCTCTTGTGATAATTGACCAGATTTCAGCCTGAGTTTAGTGTTGCTAATGATGGTTCTGTCCTTTCAAATCTTGGTCTGTTTCACCGTCGTATTGCGTGTCATGGCAGGGCGTCTCATCACCTCATACGAACAATTATCAGGACGCCGAGATAAACGAATTTTCCCACCTCCCCGAGGTCTACTAATTGTCTCAGGTGTGGCAAGTCGTTCGCCCTGTCGATCATCATGACCTTTCTCTTCTGACGGTAGTAATGTCTGCCAATTCTCCTACTTAAACCTTTCGGATTAATGTGTAATCCTTGAAAACTGTATTTCTCGGCTTCTTGCCAATTACTCTGCCTTTATTCCATATCTTGCCACATTCGCATCGACTTCGTGTGTACTGAGGTGCCTGTCTGGACGGTGATGCTCCCTAGCAACTAGCACTTTGTTCACTTCAACTGTCTCAGCCAATCAACGCGCGGCTTGTATGCCGCCTGCGGTACGCTCCCTAGCTGGCGAGGTAAAGCGATTGACTCCGAGTTGAGCAGTCATGGAGAGAAGACGGGTTGTGTGTAGCAACAACATCATGGCTTCGTCTTGGATTATAGACACAGGATAAATGTGTCTTTTGGAACGGGCATGATTGCCCTATTTTGTTTGCACTCTCTTTCATCGTCCTCAGTTTTCTACGTTATTATTTATAGATAATAAGGGATCTCCATTGAATTCTTCAAACATAAGTGTGGCGTGACTTCTACCGTCGTGCTTCGATCAAGGATGAAATGATCTGCAAGTTGTCGTTTTCAAGTCAACTTATCTGTATTTTCTCTAACCCATAGTGTTGATTCTCAAGAAGATTTTTGCTCCGCACCAGAGCTTGGGTACGCCAGACGGACTATAAAATCGTCGCCGTGTCTACAGGTTTTAAGCCCTTTCAGTCGGCCGAAATAGAATGAAAATGTAATATTTTCTCCACAAAGTAGGTGAGGGGGACTACCACCTCTCGCCCCCACCCTAATCGCCGCTACTGGGTACAGTGCAGACCTACAAGCACCTCATCCATGAACAATGCTCTATGCTGACGTCATGCTAGCAATTGAGATCCGAGAAGGACTCGAGAGGCCTCATGACCTCGGACTGTGGTTCATCCTTTCCAAGACAAAGTACATGGATGTCAGAGGTCTCAGATCAAAGACAAACTTTTTTTATAACAATTTTCTGTGTAATTCTTACGATCTTATTGTATTAACTGAAACACGGCTCGATAATTCTATTTATGATTCAGAGTGTTTGACGATAGATATCATGTATATCGCCAGGACAGAAATATACAACTCAGCAGTAAGAGCAGAGGTGGAGGGGTGTTGATTGGTGTAAAAAATAGTATCATCACTGAAAGAATAAATCTAGTTGAAAGAAATGCTGTTTCACTATGCATTTCATTCCTTAGTAACAATATAAGGTACATTATTTGCGTAGCTTATTTTCCACCAAATTCAGATCTGACAGACTATAGTTTCTTCTTTGAAAGTCTAATTCACATCAAAGGTATATTTACATCGAATATTATTATAATGGGTGATTTTAATTTACCTGAAATAACAGGCATCAATTATGATGTGAGTCAAGGTAGCAACAAGGTTAAAGAAGTCCTAGAGTATTTAGACTTGTTTAATTTAAAATCAATTAATTATTACGGAATAAAAATGGAAGAACCCTTGACCTTGTGCTTTCAAATATAGATACAATTGATCTGAGCGAAGAATCAGAGATACTTATTCTCACTGATCAACACCATCCTCCTTTGTTATCCTCTATCAAATATACAGAAAATAAAACAAGTAAAATTCACGGATGTGAAAATAAATTTAATATTAAACGAACAGATTTTTACACCTTTATGTTCTGCTTAGGGAAGAAAACTGGAATGATATTCTGAATTGTGATGACGTAAATCTAGCTGTAGATGTATTTTAAGATAAGTTGTATTCAATTTTTAGTAAATGCGTTCCAAAAACTAAGCACTATAGACGAAGGTATCCAGTCTGGTTCACTAAGGATTTGATACGTAAACTGAAGCTTTAAAAAGTTAGGAAAATAAAAGAAAAAATAATTTTAATTTGGTTATGTATAAAGAATTAAGAGCAAATATTAAGAAGGAAATGAACATTGCGTTCAAAAAAATACATTGAATGTATTGAGTTATACACTGACTGACAGTGACAATGCAACACCAAGGAGGAGTGGTTCGAAAGGGATGAAAGTTGGGGAAAAAACAGAGACGGCACGGATGAATAATTGATGTTTATTTCAAACCGATATGTAGGTTACACAATGCGCACGGCATCGACTCAGTAGGATGTAGGAACACCGCGAGCGGCGATGCACGCAGAAACACGTCGAGGTACAGAGTCAATAAGAGTGCGGATGGTGTCCTGAGGGATGGTTCTCCATTCTCTGTCAACCATTTGCCACAGTTGGTCGTCCGTACGAGGCTGGGGCAGAGTTTGCAAACGGCGTCCAATGAGATCCCACACGTGTTCGATTGGTGAGAGATCCGGAGAGTACGCTGGCCACGGAAGCATCTGTACACCTCGTAGAGCCTGTTGGGAGATGCGAGCAGTGTGTGGGCGGGCATTATCCTGCTGAAACAGAGCATTGGGCAGCCCCTGAAGGTACGGGAGTGCCACCGGCCGCAGCACATGCTGCACGTAGCGGTGGGCATTTAACGTGCCTTGAATACGCACTAGAGGTGACGTGGAATCATACGCAATAGCGCCCCAAACCATGATGCCGCGTTGTCTAGCGGTAGGGCGCTCCACAGTTACTGCCGGATTTGACCTTTCTCCACGCCGACGCCACACTCGTCTGCGGTGACTATCACTGACAGAACAGAAGCGTGACTCATCGCAGAACACGACGTTCCGCCATTCCCTCATCCTCATCCAAGTCGCTCTAGCCCGGCACCATGCCAGGCGTGCACGTCTATGCTGTGGAGCCAATGGTAGTCTTCTGAGCGGACGCCGGGAGTGCAGGCCTCCTTCAACCAATCGACGGGAAATTGTTCTGGTCGATATTGGAACAGCCAGGGTGTCTTGCACATGCTGAAGAATGGCGGTTGACGTGGCGTGCGGGGCTGCCACCGCTTGGCGGCGGATGCGCCGATCCTCGCGTGCTGACGTCACTCGGGCTGCGCCTGGACCCCTCGCTCGTGCCACATGTCCCTGCGCCAACCATCTTCGCCACAGGCGCTGCACCGTGGACACATCCCTATGGGTATCGGCTGCGATTTGACGAAGCGACCAACCTGCCCTTCTCAGCCCGATCACCATACCCCTCGTAAAGTCGTCTGTCTGCTGGAAATGCCTCCGTTGACGGCGGCCTGGCATTCTTAGCTATACACGTGTCCTGTGGCACACGACAACACGTTCTACAATGACTGTCGGCTGAGAAATCACGGTACGAAGTGGGACATTCGCCAACGCCGTGTCCCATTTATCGTTCGCTACGTGCGCAGCACAGCGGCGCATTTCACATCATGAGCATACCTCAGTGACGTCAGTCTACCCTGCAATTGGCATAAAGTTCTGACCACTCCTTCTTGGTGTTGCATTTGCTCTGTCAGTCAGTGTAAATACCAACGAACATACATTTATTCTGGAATTTTATAAAAAAAAAAAATTGGAATTAAAGTACAGTGATTAAATTTGATGAAAAATAATATTCAATAGTAATGAAAGTATTGGGTCATTGTTATGCAGAATATTTTTCTACAGTGTACTCAGAAAATACTGCATCATGCAATCCGTTCTGTTCAAATGGTAACTCAAACGCACAGTTGGATTTGCTTCTCTTGGGTAGAATAACTGTCTATGAGATCGAGAAAGCAACAACGAAAACTCAAGCCAACGAAATCGTCAGGCCCAGATGGTATTCCTCCGTTTATCAAGGGTTGCAAAGATTAATTACTGTATCCATTGCCAATACTGTTCAATATGATTGTTAGCTCTTCGATTTTTCCTGATGCATAAAAATATTCTAAAATTACTCCTATTCCCAAAACTTGTGACCATAGCTTCATCAGTAATTATAGATCAGTAACTATATTGTCAACTCCTGGTAAGCTATTTGAAAGTATTCTTTTTGAACGTATAATGAATCATGTAAAACCTATTATTTCTATTCTTCAGCATGGTTTCATGCCAATGCGTTCTACCACCACAAATTTCATCCAGTTTTAGAGTATATTTCAGAGAATTTGGATGAGAGAGGCCTAGTTGATATTGCATTCACTGGCTTTCAAAAAGCTTTTGACAAGGTAGACCATGATATACTTTTGCAGAAAATCGACACCTCGAATTTCTCTCAGGGCTTTTACTCCTTGATAAGATCTTACCTAGTTAACAGAAAACAATATATGTGTTATAAAGGATGTTCATCTCACAATTTTATAGCCAATTCAGGTGTACCTCAGGGCTCAAATCTAGAACCTTAACTGTTTCTAATTTATGTTAAAGATGTTGTAGATGTTGTGTCTAAGTCCGAAGTATTACTCTTTGCCGATGATATGAAGGTATTTTCTTCAATTAAATCCACTGATGACTGTAAGAATTTACAAATAGATCTAAATGTTATATCATTGTGGAGTAATGAAAATAAATTACCATTCAATGTAAATAAATGTGTTAAAATATCTTTTACAATCTGTCGCCAGCATATCGGGTATACTTATAACATCAACGGTTTCGTGATGAAGGAAATCAAACAAAATATGGATTTAGGTATTCAGTTCAATATAGATTTGAAATTTGGAAGTCATATTGAATATATAGTTAAAAAAGCCTAGAGGAATGTGGGTTTCATATTTCGAAATTCGTTAAATTTTCAACATACAACGTTATTTATTTTATACAACTCATTAGTAAGACCGAAACTAGAATATGGTTCTATTATCTGGAGTCCTTCAGACACTAAGTACATCAAATTAATTAATAGAGTACAAAAGCAATTCTTAAAGTTTGTGTTCCGGAAACAGTCACACGAGTACCCGACATTTCTGTCCTACTCCACAATGTTATCACACTTTGATGTTAAAACTTTGTAATAAGGACGTAAAGAGTCCATGATATTTTTGTATAAAATATTGAATAGTAAAATTAATGACGAAGATTCACTTGGAAGTATACCGTTTTACGTTCCTCAGAAGTCTGGCAGTTTCAAGAATTTATTTTACATTAAGAAATACCACACAGAATTCCATAAGAATCTTCTTAATAAAATTCTGAAACTTTATAATAAATTAAATACATATAATTTGGATATGTTTTTCGTGAATCAAATCAACTTTGAACTGGCGTGTGGTACTTTCCTATAATACACATACTGTTGAATATTATCTCCGTTTTCTGTAGGCCCTACATGTCTTAGTTATTTCTTATAGTTGTTCTTTTATTTCTCTTCTTTTTGAATTCACAGTTTTAAAATGACCTATAAATTAAACACTTTATTTCTCTTTTTTAATATTATTTTGCATAATGTGTCATGTTTTAAGACTAAGACTGTATAATTTAACTGTATAACTGAATGTGTTACTTTGTGTTAGGCACCACTGTAAAATAATTATTAATGTAGTAACTGTATATTTTATTACCAACTTTGTATTGTTTGGGTAGTTCATTGTATTCTTTGTATTGTCTTTTTCGAGTTAATGTTTAGGAGTGTAACTGTTAATTTTGCTGTACTGTATATTATGAACATTGTAATTGGGCGAAAGCCTGTTATGTTCATCATTGAATAAATAAATAAATAAATAAATAAATAAATAAATAAATAAATAAATAAATAAATAAATAAATAAATAATACATAAATAAATATGCTGGTTGTTGGTCGTATGTTGGACCCACCTTTATCCTGAAAATAATTCATGCATAAATCTTCATAGTGTAAGAACACAGAGATACGCCTCAACTCTCATCACAGAGCATAAATGAGTAGAAAAGTGAAGCGGAATAACTCTACAAAATGAACGTAGTTCTATTAGATAATTTACATTAGGTCTGTGAAGGCTAATTGTATTAATTCTTTGGTCCTCATTAGAAATTTCTTTCGGCAAAAGTACTCTTTGATGGACTGCTGAAGTTTTACCGATTACGAAGAAATGTCATGGTTTCAGGAATTGTTACGGTATTTCGTGTTGTACGGGATTTCCCGTAATTGAAACGAAAAATCTTGTCCCTTCTTAATCCCTTGCCGAGTGGGTGACTGCATGGTTTGAGTAACGTAGCATTCCGGAGACAGTGAGTTCGGCCCTGAAGATGGTTTTCTGTGGTATTGACACCAGGCAAGTGCTGGTGCTGTACTGTAATCAATTCCACGCCGAATTCCTTCCAACTTCTAATCCTATTCTATCCCATCGTCGCCATAAGACTTATCTGTGTCGGTGAGACATAAAGTAATTTGTATTGACCCCGTACAGGACGGCGAAAACTATTCCGTTTTGATGAAGGAGTAAAAAAAAATCATTTTACTTCTTTTTTTTTGCTAATCCCACTCATTAAAATCTTAAGGTTATCTTGGCATACGTAGAAAGGAGACGAATATACGTAGTATAAGAATTATATAATCCAGCATGTTGTCTAATCACACACGGGGTAGTTCTTGAAGAGTTTCATTCTAATGAGCTTGTGACTGAACAGTAGGGAAGAAAAACAACACATTAAAGTATAAAACTATTCAAAATGAGAATGAACTTGTATTCTCGTATTATAACGATGATTGTGCTGTTTAGTGTATTAGTCAATTGTAGTGTCCCTTAAGGGCAGTAGGTACTGCCTACGCTGACAATGGTAATTTCTCCATTTTTAGGCACGCTCAGGTAAAAGGTCCTTTGTCCTATAGATTTGAAATTTTATAGTGTTATTGTATGAAATGTGTTCTTTACATTGCTGTCTAGATGCATGGTTACTTTTGGGAAACTTTTTTCCAAATTTAAAAAGTATTCTTGAAACATTTGTGCAATAGCAATTTTTTCTGGTCTCATATATTAACATATCTAAAATAAACTGGTAGCTTTACAGAGAGAAGGTATGGAAGTATCACTGATAATTATTTCAGATTTCTACCTTTTATCGTTTTTTGACTGAACGTACCTACATTAAAAAACAAAACCATAGAAAATTTACTTTTAAGTTTAGCTTATATAAATCCTACTTGAGATGTAGTCTTGAACCCTTCTGCTGCATATTCCTCATTCTCCTTATCCTCCAGACTCCTTTTTATTGCTCTCCTTGACTTCCTTATCTCGGCTTCCACTATAAACAGCCTTTAATTCTCCATTTTGATCCGACGATCATCAAAAGCTTGAAACGCACTGAGCGAATTCCACCCTGGTTGGATCCCCAGCTGTTCTAGTACCTTAATTTTGCCTGAATTTCCCATATTAAATGATAAAACAGCATCATGTACTCCTAATTTTAAGGTTTATATCCAACAAAATTATTTTTAGGTACAGGGCTCCAAATAACACTGTTAAAAGACTCGTTTATATTTTGGGTTTTCCCAAGCAAACAATTCTTCAGTAAATCTGGTTGGGCAAGATCCTTATAAATGGGCTTAATCAGAAGCATCACTTCTTCTGGAAGTCCATGGTGTTTGTAGGTTTCCTTGTCTTTGTTATATCTGCACCAAGAACCACGACAAGCAACTCAGTAATTCGAAATGAGAAGCTAACATAAAAACTTTGAAGACAAATCTAATATTTCTATAATTTGAAATTGGATTAAAGAAGTTATCTGTAAAAAATTATGAAGTTGGATTAAACATACTCAGATCCTAGATATTATCTGTACATCATACTGTACCCATCAAATTCGGCGATATTTAGTATATTCCAACAAGCGGATATTAAAAATTTTATTTTCTGCCTGGAGCTGTAACTTGTCATTTGGGAAGTAGTGTGGCGAGCTGAAAACAAGTGTTTTCGTCATTCAGAGGGGCGACGTATTGATCGAGCTTCGACCAAGGCCAAAGCAAATCACGTGACGTGTCCATGTACTACTTGCCACGCGCGAACGACAGACAGTTTGGTTCCAGAATAGTCCGAGCCAATTAAAGGAGACCTGATGACCAATTACAGTTCTCGTTGAAATACACGCCTCCCAAGCCGAGAATATAAAAAGCCTCGTTCCGAGCAAATCACTCTCTGACTGTTCTACTCTGTTCTACTCTGCTTTGAATGTTCTATTCTACGCTGCATTCTGAAGATTCGGTACTTGCTACGACCACGTGGAGGAGTAATTTTCAGCGCAAGCAGACGCCCGTTCTGCCAACAATTTAGTGAACTAATTAGCCAACTCCCACGGAGTAAAAATCACCTTAAAATCCAAGTTAAGTGTGACTATCTAGAAGAATAATCAAAATTCTGCGTGTGTTTGTGCCCATATTTATTCTTGCCATCTCAGTTACAGCTTACGTCCGGAACTTAATAGAAGTAGTCTTGAAAGCTGCAGTACACCAACATGGATAATTCTACAATCATCTGCAACTCAACTTCATCGAGGGATATCGACGACCAAGTCTCCATGGATCTCTAAAATGTGAGGCGTCTCTGGGCATGGGAAGGAAACTGACCGGGAAAATGCTGGAATGATTGACTGCTGCCTGGGATCGAACTTCATCTAAAACTTGAGTACCACTTAATTCAATTACTGTCTCATCTTTTGCAAAACTAGAGGTCTTTCTTCTTTAAAGCGTAGAGCTGTTAGTTTTATTGTAGTTAGAAGCATTTCATTTTTCCAATTCTTAAGGTGTCGTGGTAGACGAGTCACATGTGTGAATGAAATTTTGAACCTGTTAGAGTAGACATGTAGTTTATCTTCAGATGATTTCCCGTGCTTTTCAGCTAAATATCTAAAAATCACTGACCACGCGGTAAATCTACTTTTGTGTAATGTTGAATTTTATCGGACTTTAATTTACGTGTACATTTTGTGAGATAGGGTCGAACCTAGTGTCTTTTCAAGATCACTTGCATTCCTTAGGATCGAGTCATCTGATTTTATGATGTTTCACGAGGATCAGTAGATGTAATAATCACTTGATTAATAATAAAAATGACTAATGATCGGGTAAAAGAGAATTAAACGCTCGTGAGCCATAACTTTACAGTAGATTCCTTATATGTGAGATTGAATGTGCTCTGTTCATGAAGTGTCTGGAATATGACCAATCCTGCGGGATATTTGTTATGTAATTGAGTTATTGGATGAGTTATTTATAATGATTGACTTGTTCTTGTGTTTGGGAGCGCAAGATAAATTATAATTATTGGAGCACGTGTTGCGTGTGTATTTCACGGACAGGGAATAATAATAATGCGATTGAGGCTCACGGACGCGATAGTTTCAACTTATCACCCATGCGCTGGTAGTGATTACGGATTTTATTGAAATCTTCGATTATAATTTCAAAGTTAGATGATTTCCATCTGTATGAGAAGCATATTCTTACCCAAGTGATATCCCTAACTTCGATCACTAGTCACTATTAATGATAAAAATAATTTATGTACACAAATTATCTCTTACTGGATATGACGTGCCCCGACCATTCTTAAAAGTCAAAAGTAAACTTGCAGGAATAGGATTCGATGTAAATAATGTATATAAAATACGTGTTTCCCAGTATGAATGAGTGTGTGTGTAAATATGTGTATTTTTCTTGTTTCATGTTTGTTCGATTTAACCTGATCTGGTCGTGTACTTGTGACGACGCAGATTACATTCATCGTTGTGTGCTACCTTAAGAAGTAATTTTCGTGCCCTTAAGGGAAAATTTGAAAAGTTTAAGTCGAGGAAGACTAGGAAAGAATTTATTTTTGTTGATGAACGTGATTTAAAAGGAAAGATCATCTCGTTATTTTCACGAAGGCAATCGATTTGTAAAGTAAATTATTAATTAACTAGCCCACACGTGGATAACAAAGTTTTCTAACACATTTATATTTGAATTTTGAAATATTTTAAAATTAATTTGGAACGTAAATGCCATTCAAAGATACGAAGTAGATGTTCATTAGCTGCATAATTACTTCGAATTTTGGTGATAATGAGTCACAATAATTAATTGAAAAATAATTATTTGGAATGTTAATGACAATTGCTAAGTGAATGATGCAGTGAGAAAATTAATTAGAAACACGATCGTGCGATGGTGAAGGACGTGTTAATTAAATAAGGAGAAAGATTGATAATAATAATAAGAATAATAATTAATTAATTTTGAAGTTTTTGAAATTAATTTCAATTTTCTATTAAAGCTTATAATGGTGTTATTGACAAATGGTAAATACATTAAAGGATAAAACTTAGTAGAATTCAACTTAAACCACGTGTTGAGGCTACTTTAAAGTCATGGAGCCTTTAACTACTTTATTGTAAAATATCAGCAAGACAGTTATCGAGTTATTTTGTGAACCTCTCTGTTAAGTTTTTGAATTTCTTTCAGTCGGATATTTTGATTTTTAAAAGGCTGTAGGCCTAATTTTTCTTTGATTTTCGTTACAGACCAGTAAGGCTGTCCATTAAGAAATACGTGCTTCTCAAAGACTGAGGAAGAAATGGATGTTATGAAAGTTCAATGTAAAAGAAAGTACCGGTAATATCAGCAAGAATATTTTTTATTTGTGATTTGCTTGTGTTAATAAATGTCAGAGTGTTGTTTTAAAATTTATTTTTATGGCTTGGTCATAAACCCTTTCCTTCCCTTAAATGCCTCTAGAAAACAATAGCCAATGAACGAACGGTCCCCCTTGGGATCTCTCGCTCACTGGCTGGGCTTAGCTAGGCAATAATGGGGGCAATACGGTATAATTATGTTTTGGAAAACTTCATATTAGTTTGTTCTCTTTTTCTGTCTAATCTTGGGCAAGTTTCGGTACTGATGCCGTTTGTGCTATTTTGATATTTCTGTTGCTGTGGGCAACTTTTCTTCATAATATTTCGACTGATGAGAATCCCTGACATAGTTTATGCGGTTCACTAATGTACTTGCATTTCCTAGAAAGTTATAAAAAAGTAAAATCCAGACTGCAGTCAGAGGAGGGCGTGGCATTTGTAAGTGGGAGGGTCCATGGAATATCCTAATTATGGGCACTTGTAAAGCGATTTCGCTGAAATAAAAAACGGTGCTCCATTGTAAACATACCAAAGAATACTAAAATACATTAAAATTAAATTCGCAATTTTTTGCAAAAATTGAGGTACGTATTCCTCTTAAAATAGAGAGACGATGCATGATAAAAAAAAGGAGACTGTGTGTTTATAGAAAGCAGGGAATATAACTTCTACATTCTTGGCTTGCATCTACGGACAATTCCTGCAAAGACAAACGTACCATTTGTATGAGAGATCTTTCTGTTGTTCAAGGAGGAGCAACGTAAATATGCCTTACGCTTGGGGTAACCTGAAAATTTATGTCACAAAATTAGCGGTATAAAATTAGTGGCGCGATGTTGTCAAGCAATCGTGCAGGCTGTGATGTGAACCACTGATGGATGGCCGTGACTGCGAGACATATAGAGGTCACTTTTATCAAAGAGCCAGAGAACTGATTATTCTGTTTGTGGTAGTTTCCTAGTTCCTAGTTTTCCCCTTCTGATGCACTGGATCCTACATTTGTCGACGCAAAATTAAATACAGACGGCTCTCGGAAATGGTTGGTTTGATACTTATTAAATTAATTGCTAACAATTTGAGTTTAATTTATTGAAAGACATATTTATGATCATGTGATTTCGCCAAGGGGAATTTGACACCATATTTTAAACTGTCTTTCAGGAATTTTGCAGTGAGTTATATTTGAGAGCGCGACGAAAGGCCATACGGTGTTGGAGTGAGGAAAAACATGTCCCTACTTCTCTTGGAAAAACCTACAACCCCGATTATCCTGCCGCTGGCGGACTGGAATGGCAGTCAGCCGTCAGAAGTCTATGCATATGAGTTTGACGAGCTACCTCGCCAGAATCGAGCTGGCACGAACTAACCGGGTGAATGAAACTCCATGTGACATGATGGCAAGCTAGCTCGCCAGAATCGACCTTGCACGAACTAACCGGGTGCATGGAACTCCATGTGACATGACAAGCTACCTCGCCAGAATCGACCTTGCACGAGCTAACAAGGTGCATGGAACTCCATGTGACATGATGACAAGCTACCTCGCCAGAATCGAGCTGGCACGAACTAACAGAGCGCATGGAACTCCATGTGTCATGATGACAAGCTATCTCGCCAGAATCGAGCTGGCACGAGCTAACAGTGTGCATGGAACACCATGTGACATGACAAGCTACCTCGCCAGAATCGAGCTGGCACGAACTAACCGGGTGAATGGAACTCCATGTGACATGATGACAAGCTAGCTCGCCAGAATCGACCTTGCACGAACTAACCGGGTGCATGGAACTCCATGTGACATGACAAGCTACCTCGCCAGAATCTACCTTGCACGAGCTAACAGGGTGCACGGAACTCCATGTGACATGACAAGCTACCTCGCCAGAATCGAGCTGGCACGAACTAAGAGAGCGCATGGAACTCCATGTGACATGACAAGCTACCTCGCCAGAATCGAGCTGGCACGAACTAACCGGGTGAATGGAACTCCATGTGACATGATGACAAGCTAGCTCGCCAGAATCGACCTTGCACGAACTAACCGGGTGCATGGAACTCCATGTGACATGACAAGCTACCTCGCCAGAATCGAGCTGGCACGAGCTAAGAGAGCGCATGGAACACCATGTGACATGACAAGCTACCTCGCCAGAATCGATCTGGCACGAACTAACCGGGTGAATGGAACTCCATGTGACAGGACAAGCTACCTCGCCAGAATCGACCTTGCACGAACTAACAGAGCGCATGGAACTCCATGTGACATGACAAGCTACCTCGCCAGAATCGAGCTGGCACGAACTAAGAGAGCGCATGGAACTCCATGTGACATGACAAGCTACCTCGCCAGAATCGAGCTGGCACGAACTAACCGGGTGAATGGAACTCCATGTGACATGACAAGCTACCTCGCCAGAATCGACCTTGCACGAACTAACAGAGCGCATGGAACTCCATGTGACATGACAAGCTACCTCGCCAGAATCGAGCTGGCACGAGCTAAGAGAGCGCATGGAACTCCATGTGACATGATGACAAGCTACCTCGCCAGAATCGAGCTGGCACGAACTAACAGAGCGCATGGAACTCCATGTGACATGATGACAAGCTACCTCGCCAGAATCGAGCTGGCACGAACTAACAGGGTGCATGGAACTCCATGTGACATGACAAGCTAGCTCGCCAGAATCGAGCTGGCACGAGCTAAGCGTGTGAGTGGCGCTCTATGTGTCATGATAAGGAACTAGCGCTCCAAAACTGAGCTAGCACGAGATAAGAGAGTGCGTGGCGCTCTATGTGTCATGATAAGGAACTAGCTCTCCAAAACTGAGCTGGCACGAGCTAAGAGAGTGAGTGGCGCTCTATGTGTCATGATAAGGAACTAGCCCTCCAAAACTGAGCTGGCACGAGCTAAGAGAGTGAGTGGCGCTCTATGCGTCATGATAAAGAACTGGCTCTCCAAAACTGAGCTGGCACGAGCTAAGAGAGTGAGTGGCGCTCTATGTGTCATGATAAGGAACTAGCCCTCCAAAACTGAGCTGCACGAGCTAAGAGAGTGCGTGGCGCTCTATGTGTCATGATAAAGAACTAGCTCTCCAAAACTGAGCTGGCACGAGCTAAGAGAGTGCGTGGCGCTCTATGTGTCATGATAAGGAACTACCCCTCCAAAACTGAGCTGGCACGAGCTAAGAGAGTGAGTGGCGCTCTATGTGTCGTGATAAGGAACTAGCCCTCCAAAACTGAGCTGGCACGAGCTAAGAGAGTGAGTGGCGCTCTATGTGTCATGATAAAGAACTAGCTCTCCAAAACTGAGCTGGCACGAGCTAAGAGAGTGCGTGGCGCTCTATGTGTCATGATAAAGAACTAGCTCTCCAAAACTGAGCTGGCACGAGCTAAGTGAGTGCGTGGCGCTCTATGTGTCATGATAAGTAACTAGCCCTCCAAAACTGAGCTGGCACGAGCTAAGAGAGTGAGTGGCGCTCTATGTGTCATGATAAGGAACTAGCCCTCCAAAACTGAGCTGGCACGAGCAAAGAGAGTGAGTGGCGCTCTATGTGTCATGATAATGACCTACCTCTCCAAAACTGAGCTGGCACGAGCTAAGAGAGTGAGTGGCGCTCTATGTGTCATGATAAGGAACTAGCCCTCCAAAACTGAGCTGGCACGAGCTAAGAGAGTGCGTGGCGCTCTATGTGTCATGATAACGAACTAGCCCTCCAAAACTGAGCTGGCACGAGCTAAGAGAGTGAGTGGCGCTCTATGTGTCATGATAAAGAACTAGCCCTCCAAAACTGAGCTGGCACGAACTAAGAGAGTGCGTGGCGCTCTATGTGTCATGATAAGGAACTAGCCCTCCAAAACTGAGCTGGCACGAGCTAAGAGAGTGAGTGGCGCTCTATGTGACATGATAAAGAACTAGCTCTCCAAAACTGAGCTGGCACGAGCTAAGAGAGTGAGTGGCGCTCTATGTGTCATGATAAGGAAATAGCCCTCCAAAACTGAGCTGGCACGAGCTAAGAGAGTGCGTAGCGCTCTATGTGTCATGATAAGGAACTAGCCCTCCAAAACTGAGCTGGCACGAGCTAAGAGAGTGCATGGAACTCCATGTGACATGATGACAAGCTAGCTCGCCAGAATCGAGCTGGCACGAGCTAACAGGGTGTACGGAACTCCATGTGACATGACAAGCTAGCTCGCCAGAATCTAGCTGGCACGAGCTAACAGGGTACATGGAACTCCATGTGACATGATGACAAGCTAGCTCGCCAGAATCGACCTTGCACGAGCTAACAGGGTGCATGGAACTCCATGTGACATGATGACAAGCTAGCTCGCCAGAATCGAGCTGGCACGAGCTAACAGGGTGCACGGAACTCCATGTGACATGACAAGCTAGCTCGCCAGAATCGAGCTGGCACGAGCTAACAGAGCGCATGGAACTCCATGTGACATGATGACAAGCTAGCTCGCCAGAATCGAGCTGGCACGAGCTAAGAGAGTGCGTGGCGCTCTATGTGTCATGATAAGGAACTAGCCCTCCAAAACTGAGCTGGCACGAGCTAAGAGAGTGAGTGGCGCTCTATATGTCATGATAAAGAACTAGCCCTCCAAAACTGAGCTGGCACGAGCTAAGAGAGTGAGTGGCGCTCTATGTGTCATGATAACGAAGTAGCTCTCCAAAACTGAGCTGGCACGAGCTAAGAGAGTGCGTGGCGCTCTATGTGTCATGATAAGGAACTAGCTCTCCAAAACTGAGCTGGCACGAGCTAAGAGAGTGAGTGGCGCTCTATGTGTCATGATAAGGAACTAGCTCTCCAAAACTGAGCTGGCACGAGCTAAGAGAGTGAGTGGCGCTCTATGTGTCATGATAAAGAACTAGCTCCTCAAAACTGAGCTGGCACGAGCTAAGAGAGTGCGTGGCGCTCTATGTGTCATGATAAAGAACTAGCTCTCCAAAACTGAGCTGGCACGAGCTAAGAGAGTGAGTGGCGCTCTATGTGTCATGATAAGGAACTAGCCCTCCAAAACTGAGCTGGCACGAGCTAAGAGAGTGAGTGGCGCTCTATGTGTCATGATAAGGAACTAGCTCTCCAAAACTGAGCTGCACGAGCTAAGAGAGTGCGTGGCGCTCTATGTGTCATGATAAAGAGCTAGCTCCCCAAAACTGAGCTGGCACGAGCTAAGAGATTGCGTGGCGCTCTATGTGTCATGATAAAGAACTAGCTCTGAAAAACTGAGCTGGCAAGAGCTAAGAGAGTGCGTGGCGCTCTATGTGTCATGATAAGGAACTAGCTCTCCAAAACTGAGCTGGCATGAACTAAGAGACTGCGTGGCGCTCTATCTGTCATGATAAGGAAGTAGCTCTCCAAAACTGAGCTGGCAGGAACTAAGAGAGTGCGTGGAGCTCTATGTGTCATGATAAGGAACTAACCCTCCAAAACTGAGCTGGCACGAGCTAAGAGAGTGCGTGGCGCTCTATGTGTCATGATAAGGAACTAGCCCTCCAAAACTGAGCTGGCATGAACTGAGAGAGTGCGTGGCGCTCTATGTGTCATGATAAAGACCTACCTCTCCGAAACTGAGCTGGCACGAACTAAGAGAGTGAGTGGCGCTCTATGTGTCATGATAAGGAACTAGCCCTCCAAAACTGAGCTGGCAGGAACTAAGAGAGTGAGTGGCGCTCTATGTGTCATGATAAGGAACTAGCCCTCCAAAACTGAGCTGGCAGGAACTAAGAGAGTGAGTGGCGCTGTATGTGTCATGATAAGGAACTAGCCCTCCAAAACTGAGCTGGCAGGAACTAAGAGAGTGAGTGGCGCTCTATGTGTCATGATAAGGAACTAGCTCTCCAAAACTGAGCTGGCACGAGAAAGAGAGTGAGTGGCGCTCTATGTGTCATGATAAGTAACTATCCCTCCAAAACTGAGCTGGCACGAGAAAGAGAGTGAGTGGCGCTCTATGTGTCATGATAAGGAACTAGCCCTCCAAAACTGAGCTGGCACGAGAAAGAGAGTGCGTGGCGCTCTATGTGTCATGATAACGAACTAGCTCTCCAAAACTGAGCTGGCACGAACTAAGAGAGTGAGTGGCGCTCTATGTGTCATGATAAGGAACTAGCCCTCCAAAACTGAGCTGGCACGAGCTAAGAGAGTGAGTGGCGCTCTATGTGTCATGATAAGGAACTAGCCCTCCAAAACTGAGCTGACACGAGCTAAGAGAGTGAGTGGCGCTCTATGTGTCATGATAAGGAACTAGCCCTCCAAAACTGAGCTGGCACGAGCTAAGAGAGTGAGTGGCGCTCTATGTGTCATGATAAAGAACTAGCTCTCCAAAACTGAGCTGGCACGAGAAAGAGAGTGAGTGGCGCTCTATGTGTCATGATAACGAACTAGCCCTCCAAAACTGAGCTGGCACGAGCTAAGAGAGTGAGTGGCGCTCTATGTCTCATGATAACGAACTAGCTCTCCAAAACTGAACTGGCACGAACTAAGAGAGTGAGTGGCGCTCTATGTGTCATGATAAGGAACTAGCCCTCCAAAACTGAGCTGGCACGAGAAAGAGAGTGAGTGGCGCTCTATGTGTCATGATAAGGAACTAGCCCTCCAAAACTGAGCTGGCACGAACTAAGGGAGTGCGTGGCGCTCTATGTGTCATGATAAGGAACTAGCCCTCCAAAACTGAGCTGGCACGAGCTAAGAGAGTGCGTGGCACTCTATGTGTCATGATAAAGAACTAGCTCCCCAAAACTGAGCTGGCACGAGCTAAGAGAGTGCGTGGCGCTCTGTGTGTCATGATAAAGAACTAGCTCTCCAAAACTGAGCTGGCACGAGCTAAGAGAGTGAGTGGCGCTCTATGTGTCATGATAAGGAACTAGCCCTCCGAAACTGAGCTGGCACGAACTAAGAGAGTGAGTGGCGCTCTATGTGTCATGATAAAGAACTAGCTCTCCAAAACTGAGCTGGCACGAGCTAAGAGAGTGCGTGGCGCTCTATGTGTCATGATAAGGAACTAGCCCTCCCAAACTGAGCTGGCACGAGCTAAGAGAGTGAGTGGCGCTATATGTGTCATGATAAAGAACTAGCTCTCCAAAACTGAGCTGGCACGAGCTAAGAGATTGCGTGGCACTTTATGCGTCATGATAACGAACTAGCTCCCCAAAACTGAGCTGGCATGAGCTAAGATAGTGCGTGGCATTCTACGTGCCATGATAACGAGCTAGCTCGACAATACCGATGAGATGGTCTTGAGAAGACGCGAGGCTTCGTATGAGACCGTATGGAACACATTTGGAATCACTTCCATTTCAGGTACGAGGGGGAATGACATCACGGTTGTATGGGCATGTGATTTGGGCAAGAACGCTCACTCTCGGCCTAGATGAATGATAACTTCAAGTTCGGCCTAGGAGGCTTACATGAAGGCATGAGTGCCGCACGAGCTGCACAACTGATGACACACACAGGAGAAATTGTAGAGCGAGATGCAGATAATGGCCCCGCATTTTGATCGCGGAAAACCTTACGATAAATTAGAAGAATGACCAAAAATATTCCTATATGCACCTCAAGTTTCAATGAAAGCTCTACAGGTGGATTTAAAAGCAACAGTTTTGGATTTAGAAGAAGAAAAGGAACAAGTGATTCCATTGGTATAGTTGAGAAACAGACTAAGAAAGGTATACAAATTTATACTGTCCTCATAGACTTGGAAGAAGCTTATGACAGAGGACTTCAAAAGAACTCAATAGATGTTTTAAAGAGGAAAGGAGTAGACATCGACGAGACAGTGAAACTATAAAATCTTTTTTCACAGCAGAATGTGAAAGTAAGAACTGGGAATGAAATAACGAAGGAAATCAGAATTGGAAAATGGTTTGACGGGATTGCTGCTTCTCGCCCTTGTTGAACATGTGAGTTGTTGTGAACCAGAGTATCCTATCCCACATTTTTTCAATATACACTGCTGTGTAAAACTTAAGGATGGGATACATAAAGTAACATATTAAAGTAACATATTAACTACTCGGTGAAAATTAATGAAAGTGCGGAAGAATGTTGCTAGAGGTCTTCTAAACTTGCACAAAAGGCAGGCGTGAGGTCAGCGTGACTATTGCGCCAAATGAGCCTGGTCCCGCAACAAGAGAAAGTTGAAGAAACTGGACAAGACAGTGTGTGTCAATCAGCGAGCTGTGACGGTGCACTGTGGTGATATTCTTCATTACAACATGGCCCAGAAACAACATTTCGATTGCTTCACACAGGAAAGAATCATCGGGAAACTGGAAAACGAAGTGTGACGAGTGTAGCTCAGGAGTTTGGTATTGCTCACAGCATTGTTTCGCGTGTATGGGTAGTCTGAAACACAAGAACTGCTTCCCGAAGGAGAGAAGGTGGTCAAATACGGTCAACTACAGCAGCAGATGACCGTTACATTGTGCAAGAGGCAAGAAGGGCCCCACGTCATACAGCGGTTGCGATTGCAGCCACATTTAACAAGACTGCAAGGCATGAATCTCACGCTCCACAGTGGCACGGTGACTGCATGGGGTGGTCTGTTTTCTCGACGACGATTATGTTGTGTTGCGTTGACACCTGCACATCGGCGGCGCCGTTTGCGATTGTGCCACGAGCATCGGGACTGGACCGAGGAGTGGGGTCGCTTGCCCTTTTCAGATGAGAAGGCTTAGATGAGACAACGATAGCAGATAAACTACTTTCACAGCAGAATGTTGGTCTTGAGTAGTGATTCTAGTCGTACCCCCTTCAAATCCTTGAACACGGTACACTCACCAGGCAACGTTATTGTGACAGTGTTTTCCTTCCTCTGTGCGTCATCACAGGTGCATTCGGCCGACTTAATTTTTATGGATAACAATGCATGACCGTATTGAACAGGTAGAGGAACTCTTGGATCGAGAGGTTATTCGGCGAATGAACTGGCCTCACGTTCCCCACACTTAAATCCCATCGAGTACGTGTGGGGTATGTTGGAGAGACGCATTGCAGCACGTCCACATGCACCAATTACCATCCAGCAGTTGTCAACCGCACTGATGGAGGAATTGAACGCCCTACCACAAGAACTCCTTACCAACCTTGTTGACCAGTATGGGAGCACGTTGCATAGCATGCTTCGCTGTCCGTGTTGATCACACACCCTTTTAAGAACCATGTCCCTCCTTTAATGTCCAGGGAACCATCAAGAGTCGCAGTGACCTCCGTGTAACGTTTCGTCTCTGTATATAAATGTAATTTCTGTTCGTCTCATTGCCTATTTCTTCCAGTTGCCTAGCGTACCGTACTGTAGCAGTTTTTCCAATGTATACTTCAAGTTTCATGTTACTTGGCAATGGCACAGCATGCGAACGTTACTTTCGTCCTTAAGTTTTTCAAGACAGTGTAATGTTAGATGCATATAACTGTATTTTGAAAAATGTTGGATAGATCACTCTGGTCCTGAACGACTCATATGTCGGGCCAAAGCGATTGGCATATGCTTAGATTAAATGAAATGTATATGAATAGGTGAAAAGAGGATGTACTCCATCATATTTGACTACAACATGGTGTTACTACCAGAAAGTGAAAGCCTGTGTATAGAACGCAAGATTATTTCACAGAACTGTGTGAGAAAAACGAAATAATGATTAAGAAAGAAGACAGTACTTTGATCGCCACAGAAGAAACAGGGCTAACAAGTTGGCAGAGTAATGACTGACAATTTCATATTTGGTCAAGGGGTGTAAACTCTTATTGCTGTCGCTAAGGAAGCACTCAACTGAAAGATATGACCTAGTTAAAGGATTGTGGAAGAGACTTCCCACGAGTGTGTCGCTGTATTTAAGTGAGAGGTGGATATTTAAGAAGGAAGTTGAAAGAAATGGCGGTTCTGAGATGTGCATATGGAGAGAGATGAAAACTATTAGGTAGGTAGAAAGAGTGAATAATGATGAGGTGTCGAAAAGAAGAAGATTCTTGCAAGTCATAAGGGAAAGGAAGAACTGGTGGGACGAGAATACTCGTTGGTGGAAGCATATGAAGTGTTGGTGTTCATATGCTGTTAATCAAGACGGGCATTAGCCAAGTGAACATGATGGAAATAGGAAGACTTACCTTAGGAGTCACATGATCTCCAGAACTTACGGACGTGACTTGTCTTTAAATATCCCATATATACTGTACGTTCGGAAACGAACTTCAGCGTCACTGAGTTATTACGCCTGTTTGCGGTTTCCTTACAATTAGTACCGGTAACTTACAACCAACTCCTTGAACGAAGTTTCATATCACTATTTAAGCAGTTAACGTAGAAGTGCATTTTTATCTGAGGTGTCCGGCATCATTAGGAACGAAAGGAATTCTTCCTCTGGTAGTCTCCCACAGAAGGTTGGCGACTACCATATTTTATTCTTTGTTTATCAAAGCTGCCACATCGTGGATATCCAACAAATGTTGACGGTGCGCAAATTCATCTTCTACACTCTTGTTCACGTTTCTCTTGTATCTTGCCATTTAAGATTATTTGTCATTTCTGAAGATGTGACTGCAAAAAGCTGCTTCACTGAGTCTTGACGAGCGTTAAGACACAACGAACTACCTCCTCGTTGGTGACCCGTGGGATCATGATACATCCATATGTCAAAGGCCTGTAGTGGGTTCACTGAAGACGCTCTGTCTGTTCTTTGACACCGTAAACCACATGACACTTCACAACATGTCAACAAGGTTCAAATCGGAGGTCATGGTTGCACATACGATGTCTTAATTTCAGAAGGATGCTTCTTGCGACTACCAATTCTAGTTTTGATTCTTACATCCGGATCCCATTCTTATCCCAGGCAATTGAAATTTGACTTCTGCTCAATAGTGTTTCTGCCCACGGTGATGATAGCGAGGTTGAGTTTGTTTCCTGACTACAATTAATGTTGTTGTTCTATGGATGCTTACTTTAAAACCAAACTTGTTGCTTTCCTCGCTGATGCTGTTCGGAAGAAATGGGAAATCTGCTAAATATTCGGAAAGTATCGCGGTGTTATCTTTATAGTGTTTATTCCCGTTGATCTTGACTGCTTTATCAAATTTCGTGAAGCGAAATTCGAAATCTTGCTCCAGATAATTTTAAAAGGTTTGGAGAAAGGATGTACAGTACGAATGAAGAGGTGTATTAAAGAATATATAACGGTTTATTGGTATATACGAAAACCTGAATACTTCGGGGAAAAAATAGTTTTCCTTCAACATTAGCACAAGTTTTATTTGAACAATTTTACATAGTTTTCACGAACGAATACAGACAGGAAAGTTTACATGTGCTATAAATATGTCTCATTTCCAGAATAAATTAAGCCTCATATAAGTGTCACGTCATGTTTTCAAGCACAGAGGAATAACTTACAGTTTACATGTGACAAAGAGAAGTTTATACCGGTATATATAAGATGTAAGAAGGGATGACAAATACATCAATATTTTTGCATATTTTACAATGAAAAAACAAGTCAGTAATAAATTATAACATTTCAATTTACACAAATCTTTCAATCCTTTGCTAAATCAAGCTAGCTAGTGATGGAGAATGATATACAGCCTCGAATATACGAAATACTGCAGTTTCGTCTTACTTTTACTACACGAGACCTGTTCAAAAGAATAAACGAACTTTGAAAACACCGAGTTAGCGATTTCTGGTGAATGTGCTTCTTTTCTAAGTAAATAATCATTTCGCTCAGCCGCTCTTACTTTACGAGTGTGTTGCGATTTTCGAGATATCTGAATCAACATTCCTTCTGCTTCAAACTGTAGGATACCTTCACGGTTACACACAGTGGTGTGAAAAATATCGGCAGGATAGGTAAATCTGGTTCAGCGTGGAAGTGTTGTTGACGGACCTCTTTTTACATCAAAGGTGATAAACCATGAATTCCTATCTGGAGGTAAGATGGTGAACCGCTGGTATTACGTCGATGACTTGAGAAGTTTGAGAGGAAATATCAGGAGAAAAGTACCAGACTTAAAGAGAAACAACAACGGCAGTCACCACCTCCTCACTCAACGCTGTTGATTCGTGGATTTTTGACAAACACATGACAATCGTGCTTCCCCATCCACCCCAGCGACCGTACCCAATCCCAGAAGACATTTTCTATTCCTCAGACTGAAATTCACGTTGACAGGATGAACTTTTCGGTCGAAGAAATTGTACTGAGATAGCAAACAGAACTGCGCATACAAGTGTATTTCGCAGTTGAAGTATTTCCCAAATTACGTGGAAACCGCGCTGGAAGCATTGTAATAGCACAGGAGGAGAGTACAAAGCTAACTAGACTGTAAGTTATCACCCTGAAGAGTTGGTTTCAAGGTTCGGTTATTTTTTGAAGAGGCCTCATACATTGTCACATGTTTTAAATATACATGTCAGCTAGTACAAATATATTAATAGGCAAAGTAATAGTAAAGAGGATCAACTGATCCTGAAACAAGGACGTATACGACTACATCACTTTCATCTATAGTATATTTTAACAAAAAACAAAGAACACTATCTTAAAACATAAACCTAGAGGAATGTACAAGTATACCAAACACAATATTTCTCCACTTACAGCCTTCAGTTCACTCTGTCCTGGCACGAATACCAAAGTACTCGTCATGTAATTGGCAAGGGCACAAAATCGAATGTAAGTTTTCAGTTAAATTCCTTCTAAAGTACCGGTCATTTTTATGACAAATTACTTAACAATTAATTTTGTTAACTGCATTTAATTAAATACTTCGTAAGCATTATACTACACAAAGTCAATACTAATGTACAGTGTAAGAGGAACTGGAGTGCCTTAGCTTTACAAATCATTCTATTTCTTATTACATGAACTTGATATTCTCTTTCATACAGCAATCAATACTTCACTCTTCCCATTGAATGGTTCGTGGTTACTTAGAATTATTTACGGAGGTGTTAAGGGAGTGTACTAAATTATAACAACTAGTAAGTCTTAAAAACTACCTTAACATGTGGGTGATTTCAAGAGAGTTTATCTCTTTTGAAAATATGTTGCTCATGATCTAAATGGCTAATGTATGCACTCATTGCAGTTTAAAATATGAGCTAGCACCTCAAAAAATTGTATTGTGCGAACATTCTTAGGCTTGATCAAAATATGTACTTAAAAGCCAAACAGTTAAATTATCTAAACCTAATATTTCATTCATGATCGAAATGCATAAAATTTCATAAGAGATTATTACAATATCTTACTGCGTGATCTGAATACAAATGTATTTCGCAGTTGAAGTATTGTCGCGGAAACATTAATACTACACTAAAAGTATAGTGTGTGACCGCATCATGTTCTTACTGGAAGTTATTTCTGATAATTGAATGGTACAGGAGAAAAACCAACTAAGTACAATATTAAAAATGAGTTATTGGTAAGTTACCAATGAGTGTTTCTCTATTAGCCGTTTCGTCATATGAAATTATTACAGAGGAAAACCCAATACGCTCCAGGTTATAGATGAATGAAGAAATCGCATGCGATGGGAAAACGAACAGAACCTATCTAGATCACGGTAATAACAGCACAGCACAGTTATGCTAGTTTCGATGAAGCTTGTCACTCCTACCACGCGCCTATTCCTGTGCCTAAAGAGAAGAGTACGAACCTGTAGATCCAAATGAAGTTCTGTAAAGATGAGGAATCTAAGGAGTACTACAGCCAACTTCTTGCTACTTGTTAGAACGATTTGCCATCTGAACGTCAGGATATTTCTGACACAAAGTGAATTTTAGAAGTAAATTCACAGATAATATTGATTCTAAAGATAACAGTGTAAGAAGTGCTTATTTTATTATTTTGGAGAAAATCGGTGCAATAAGTGTTTTTCTATAATCAATAACTTCATTGTTGAAGTACTTCAAAAAATCAAACACTGAGTAGTCATTGAGGCTGAAACGTGCGCGATTGGCTGCTTTATTATGCTTCTGGTGATGATGATGATAATAAAAAGTTACATTTGACCTTACTGTCGAACATAAAGTGGATAACGAGATCAGCATTAGTCGCGTCATCGTCTAATACGCGTTCGAGTGTTTAGACCGAGGCTGCATCTTAGGGCAGAGAGATCGGCGCACTCTGTAAGGATGAGGGCCACTTCCTCGTGCAGATCAATCAAGCTGTGCTCTGTGAGAATGGGACCCTAGGATAAATTTTAATGTTTAAAACGGCACTTCACCCAAACCTCTAGCCAGAGGAATTGACCAATTAAGGTTAGAATCCCAGACCTTTCCAGGGATCGATCTCGAGATCCCTTGGACCAGAGGCCAGCATTATAACCAGTTATTCATAGAGCTGATCATGGACATACAAGGGAAAGTAAGTTCCGGTGATTCACAAGACTTCACAGTGATAGACATAAAATACTTTTTGTCAGGCAAGTCTATGTTTACGTGCAATGCAAAAGTTCAATTTTCTTTTTTTCTTTTTTTTTTTTTTTGCTTCATACTAAATATAGGAGAAAACTAGTCGTCATTATTTAATAAATTAATTAAATATACATACAAATTGAAACATGATATTGTAATTTCAGGGGAAATCAACAAGTACTGCAAAAAAAATTCAAAAGATAATACTGCTGGGAAAGACACAAAGGCGTCTGAGTTTAAGCGTTTAAAAGTTTATTTCCTTCCTCCTGTAAAATGTCATTTTTGGACTGTGTTTTTCCTCTCTGCCCTTCATTACTTCACAGCTGTAATTTTGGCCCAGTAATATTTTATACATATACCGACTTCAAGGCCAGATTCTTGGAATCAAGAGTCTCCATGTAGACATATTTGACTTATATACAGCCACTAAAAAAAGGAAGGAGTGCAAGTTACTGTAAACGTTCCTCGCCAGTACACTTTAATCAGAAACAACTGAACCTATAAAGACAGTGTATGTTGTGGATATCCAAAAGGTGGAATGTGAATTACATTTTGATAATTACAATCAAATCAGATAAAATATTAAACGCGAGGAATACACAATAATATGCATTCATATTTTATTCTTTAAGCATTACTAAACAAATAGGCACGACAGACTCCCTGAGTCAAACAGAAAATAAGTCTACGCTAAACAAATATACGGCATAAATACAGAATTAAGTCTCGTACATCGACTTTACGAGACACGCTTAGAAGAACTAAATCCGGCTGCCACCTTTAAAGGAACAGAGATGCTATGGTTGTTTGTAGTTGTACGTTATTCTTATTCAACACAGAGTTATAGAAAAAGAAGGCAGGGATGCTTTAAGATGCTTTGTAAGCAGGAAGAGCAAGCTGTGTATGCGGAATGTTCTCGTAAGACCTTCAGTGAACCCATGTTAAAAACATGCATGTAGTAAATGGGAATTGAGAAGGTAGAAACAGATTACACTTGTGGACAGATTTCTATCTTCTATAACGAAAAGATTTGAGATTAATCTTACTTATGTTAATGCATTATGTACGTTTCAATGCCTAGAAACATCTGTAATTTTCCCATCCCTACCAATAATTTCAAACAGATTATACGGTGTAGATGATACATTTTCCAACATGATGTTCATGTTACCGGTACTCTTAAGAATTTTCCAACAAAAACAATATTATACATGGTACGATCTGAAGTATTCTAAGACTACGTCACTGCGACACGAACATTTATATAAAGGCAAGGCCAATAGTTAACCGAGGAAATTTCCAATATTCACTACGGAAATTTATGAATTCTAGGGCTGTAATTCATCTCGACTGCAAGATATATTCTTATGGAAACATCTCAACTGATTTATCACCGTCAATCTCATAAAATGTATGCTTTTACAAGTACAAAAATGGACCGACAAGCCATCCACGTGGAGGTCTACTTGGAACTATTATTCTGAATGTTTTCTGCCTATTATTCGTTAGTAAGTACCGTATTAAGCTGTAAAATATATTTTCAGAAAATAATAAAGATATAAATATCTGGAGTAAACAATATATTGTAATAGTTTATGGCTGCTGTTATTATCATCTCGAAAAGTATATCTTTTAAAAGTTGATCTCTATATTTGCTTGTTGATGACGATATTGTTATTTCCATTGTATAATTAAATCTAGTTTTATGCTCAATCTCTTTTGATGTTTCACTTGGTTTTAGAGAGGACAAGTAGAGTGAGATAAAGAAAATCTATTAGAAACCAGAGTTTCCTTGACGAAAATGAAGAAACTTTGTAAATAATGAAATACAGCATAACTTCAATGTATGATTTGTGCTGATCTATCTTGTTAATAAAGTAGTTAGACTACACTTACACCCGAAAGTTCAAGTCACGTTTCTTTCTTTCCACTGCACAGCCCACAATAAAAGTCCTCAGTTTGCTTGATATCAGTCTTTTCCAAACCAACACAGATCAGATGAAACCATCGCTTGCAAGGACCGTCACACTGGACCCAGTCAATTTCTTTATCTTTCGGCTTCACACACCGAGGAGCACCACAGCGTTCTTCCTTGTCCTTAGGGCTCTTCTTTATCCTTTGAACTACTTTCTTCTCAATACGTGTACGAGAACTGTTGCTTTTAATTGTATTCCTATGCCGCTTGTGAGGAAGCGGAATACGAATCTTCGCAGAGCCAGGATATTTATTAGACATCCTTTTCGTTATAACAAGCTTTACTCCACAGCCTTCTTGTAACATGTTCGGGTCATCAATTGGTGACTTGCTCGCTTGAAGAACTCTCCATATGTGGTACGATTCGTCAAGAGATATTTCTAGAAGGTCTCCCAACATCATCACATCCTCCAGCCTCTTCCTAATAGGTGGACATAGTACAACAACTGGCGACATTTTACGAGGAGTATCTCCTAAGTAACAATGATCGCTTACAGACGATAGTTCTTGTCCTCCAGACTCTGCAAAACGAGAACCTTCTTCGAAAGACATACTGGATGACGAATGTCCCTCTGTTGCATGACTACTTGTCGATTTCTGAGCGACAGCCTTATTCTCATTCTTCTTCTGCGATAGAATAGAAAGCTTTGCAAGAGCCACGGCTACTTCAGGCAAATCTAACATTTGACGAGCTTTCAGTTGCCATTCCATTGCCCTTTTTGTAAGGCATTGTAGGGCTTCCACTTCAGGAATTCTCACTGTGATGTGATGAGCATCAACCAACAATGATAATATAGTCTCAAGCCTAGGCCTTCTGGATCTTAAACAACATGGACATAAGTATTTTATATCTTGAGCATCTTTACTCCGCATATTCTTCGAACAAGGAACACATGCTCGATGAAAAAGATCTCTGCAAAGCTGGCATTCCAACATTACACCAGCTAATGGTTTTCGGCAAATGCAATACTTGGTTTTGATAGTATGGCTATTTCTCTTATGTTTATTGCGCAACCTAAGAACATTCATAGAATTAATTTCATTATCTGCAGCCAGAGAGAACGCTTCTACCATCTCTTGCGTGGTAAGTCGTTCATCAAATTTAGTTTGACCAACTATTGGAACACACGGATTCTGTTGTTCAACATGGTCAGATTCAGCTCTACAAATTTTCAAAGCGTCCAAACCAAATTTTACTCTCGGCGCTAATGCATCCATGAGAGTGAAATGAGAGTTCTTACGCAAAAATATGCGTGATGCTTTAGATTTCCATGCTTTAGCATTGCTGAGGCGTAATTCCAATTTAGGAAGTTCCACCAAATGAGCTGGGATATTACTTCCAGTCTGGACCAATTTTTCTAGGGTGGTTTCGTAGGGATACTCACTTCGGCTATCTAGCTTCTTAACTTGTGAAATCCACTGTGAACTCTTGTGCAAAATTTCTTTCAGCACTACAGCACTTGGTAAATATACGTTCATAGCTTCGGCCTCACTGAGCCTTTCCTTGATGTACGCCAGCTTCATCAGCGACTTTTCTTGTAGCTTGCGGTTTACTCTATTTTCCCAGCACTCCATCTGCACAGTTAATGTCTGAAGATCACTAAGGAACTTCTCTACTCTTGCATTCACAGGCAATTTTACACCATCACTCAGGAAGCCCTTAAATATCTCCAGTGTTAGATGAGCTTGATGATGTTTAGCTTTCTTCATATCATTCAACCACATAAACATCAGATTGTACTTCTTGAGTTGAGGCATTTCGGGCAGGAGTATTTCGATATTCTCACCTAAATCAATACATGTATTGAGTTCGTTAACATCTGGATCTTCGCTGTTTAAGACACGATAGGAGATGACTTTGAATATCCTCACTTTGGATATCAGATTAGAAAGAAGATCACTTCCCTCTATAGCAAAAGGTAATCTCTCAATTTGACGCTGTAGCCCTTCTAGTTCTTCCAATGTCAAATTGAATTTACCTTTCTCAACAGTTTTCATCTTGTCTTTGTTACTATCTTGATTATTATCCAGCTGGAAAATATGTTGTAGTATCTCTGAGCAGTTGTCCCCATGTTCAACAATAGCTTCAAGATCCTGATAAACAGGTGTATCAAAAAACCCGAATAATTTTCCGTCCTCTAAGTACTTCTTAAAAATAATCTTCTCTTTCTTATAATCAGTGGGATTGTCTAAGGCTCGTCTTAACTGGCACGTCCAAGACTTAAATTTGAGATACTGGGATTCAACGGCTTCCTTCATTTTTTCCACTTCTTGTAAAGTGTACCGGTATTTCAGCACATGTTTATCTGGAGGGCATTCACATAACCCTTGATAATGACGCAGACATACCATTGTGTTTGATTTGCAGGAACATGTAATGGCTGACAAGAAGCATGTAGTTTTACAGACCTCACATTGGCGTTCATCATCAGGCACTAGTTCAAACAATACTCTTTGAGTTTTTATTACTCCTAAACTTCCAATATTATATCGTAATTCTTTTTCTTCTTCGATCATGGAGTGCATGTCTCTAACAGTCTCCGATGCAAGTTCGGGGCTCAAGTTGTCAGCATTCACTGCAATACTACACACCAGTTCATCATGAGAGAATACCAAGTGCCGGCATTCTAGAGAGTACGTACGTACACACTCGCGACCAATACTTAACCAGTCGGGTAAAGCAAAATTGACGGCTTCAGCAAAATTATAGCCTTGATTAAAGCCAGCATGGTATGCTTTAGGGAAAGTAATAACGAATTCCCCAGCAAACTGATCAGTTCGACAAACAGAAACTCCAGCCTGCATCAATGTATTCGGATGCATCAGAGTCACTAAGTGATGTAACACATCTGGGTGCGATGTAAATAATTCTGGCACAGCTTTTCTGAAAGTTTCTTCAAACAGTTCCGCTTGACTTCCAGGTACACCGTACCAAGTTTTCGCTTCACCCCAGTGCATATAGTTTATAGAATAATTCCAGTGGTCCTCGGTGTGCCAGCAAAAAGTTGAGAAACACATGCCGACGTACATCCAAGGTATCTTCATTCCAGACAAATCTGCTTTCAAGTAACGTAATGCTGAATCTTTGTGTACAGGAATATTGTTAAGGTTCCACTTGTCTTTTGCGTACATTCCATCTACAGAATTCATACCTAGACACTTCATGGTGGGGAACGCAGATCCATGGTCCATGACATGAAGATCGGCGCCATACTCTACCGTTACACTCTCCCCTACCGATGAGACGATTCTCCAGAATTCCTCCTCTACGGTTTCCAAAGGAACATCTTGAGCCAACATATTGAAGTATTCACTCTTAAATGTGTCCGCCATTTCTCCAAATTGCAGTAGAGTGTACATTCTGTTTGCTTGCTCAAACCCATAAGCATCAACAGGCTTGCTCACCTCAGTGCTCAGACATTGAGGGCACAACCAATCACCTGGTGGTACGTCCTTCAGGGGTGGGTCAAGGCAAAATGTATGATAGGCTCCATCGCACCCATCGCAGAGCAACACTTGTTCTTCGGCACTACCATCATTGCACACAAAGCATACACAGTTCTCCAGGGAATCAACGTCGGCTGTTTGACTAACAATTGATGAAATTCCGCCTGTATCCTTCGTCTCAGGGTTATCTTTATTCTTCTCTAACTTATCAAAGGGTCGTAAAATTCGTTCATAATGGCGGCGTAATAAGCTGCCAGCTAATTTCACGTTAACAAATCCCATTTTTTTAGCTATCTCCAGCCACTTTTTCTTTCGAGTTACAGCGTTTACACCACCTGCAGATTTCACCAGAGAGTGTAAACCGTAGAGATCTACTGCCCGTTTCTCAATTAATGGTATCGTCAAAGTTAAACCCTGCAAGTCCCAGAATTTGGTTAACTTCTCATAAAAAATATACTTGACTCTTGAATGCGCACCCAATTCGCTCAGCTTCTGAATCCTTGTAGGAAATTCAAAGAGGTCCACATCTAAAGCAAACGGGGGCATCCACTTCGGTGGAGGAATAATCTTACAAATGCCCCACTTAAGGGCAGTCGGCCGGATTGATTTAATATACTTCATTGGATCCGAGAATTCTTCTTCGGTTGGCCTGTACACTGGTGCCTCGGGGGGACGCAGAAAAGGGCCGTCATTTACCATAATGTTAGACGTAACGTATTCTATTATAATTATAAACAGTAATACTTTGTACTAAGCGAAAGCTGATCTTCCATAATATTTTCGTTTGTCGTATCTCACTACGTCAGAAGCCGCGTGACGTTCATCCGTTGCTTCATCTGCAAAAGAAACAAAAGGGCATTATAGTTTCATGGCCTGGTGCAGACCTGTAGTAATAGTAGTAGTATTTACGCAACCTAAACAATTTTGTATGTGTACACACACATGTTACAAAAGTGATCTGACAGAATCACAGTATGTTCTTGCAGAACAAAACACTCGATTCTGTTGCAACAATACGTTTTCTTTTACAAGTATGTACCTAAATTTTGTATTTTGAGTTCGACAGACTAGAGCAACTTGAAAGGTTGTATTAACTAAGTCAACAATGAAGAGAATAGCTTATAACTTAAAAATAGATCATTCGAGCTTTCAAAATACTGGAGAGAGAAAAGAGGGTTAAACTCGCTTTACATGGACGTGGTAAGCTTGATACTAGCTACCAGAGACGCAGAAGACAAGACAAATAATATTTCTAGTCGAGCTGAAAGCCTGCGATGGAGATAAAAAGATGTGTAGCGAGTATGATATGAAAATTAGCATTGCCAAGACTAAAGTGAAATCAGTAGGGCTGAGCGTCAGATAGAGAATGCAAAACTGGAACAGGTGGACCATACAAGTACGTAGGATATCTTTTTCTAGGATGGTAGTATACCAGGTACGTCCGAGTTCTTGTTACTCGTAATTTTTTAAACCTTATTGGCATCGTTGTTCAAACATCGTCCTTTGTACACTTGTTTCACGTGCTGTTTTCATATTTACGTTTTGCACATCTGATCGGAAAGTTAAGGGGAATGCGCTAACTATACGCTGCCTGGTTGCTGGCGCAGCTCGTTACGGCCTGGTTGGTTCACGTCCGCAGCTTCGCTCCACCCTACCTCTCCGCCACACCCCGATACTCCCGCGGCACTTCTAATTTTACGACTATATTTGTTCAATTTTGGCTTTTAAACTTGCGCTGGGCACAAGCAGTTTTCACCTTGGCATTCTACTGCCTCCCACGAATATTTCTACCAAATTTCAACCGAATCAGAGTGTAACACATGTATGTGTTTCCTCGTAAGTAAAATTGAATCAAGGTGCAGCAAAGCTATACAGTATAGTGAGCTCTCTGTTGCTGTCTATGGCTGTTTTAATTCATTCTGTCGGGTGAACACCAAATGTGCCAACAGAAATCTAATACATGCCGACATCGTACGATATGGAATGACGAATGGATTTCTTTCCGCTCTTCAAAAATCCGACTACCTCTGCTGGGTTTGAACCTGCTATCTTGCGATCCGGAACCCGACACTTTCACTGATCCACAGAGGGAGCTGGGATCAACGGTATTCTGAAAGAAGAATTACCTCTGCATCGATCTGTTTTCTTTTCTACTCATTCACATATAACGTTATCACTATATTTCAGGAACTACCAAACTCATGAGAGTGAAATTTGGCACGCATGTTCCTTTTCTGACATGTATTTGGGTATGTTTTCCTTAGTACGAACCTGCCTGGCGCCTCTGTGGTGTAGTGGTTGGTGTGATTAGCTGCTACCCCCGGAGGCCCAGGTTCGATTCCCAGCCCAGTGGTACGAGGGCTGGAACGGGGTCCACTCAGCCTCGAGAGGTCAACTGAATACAGGTGGGTGGGGGGGGGCATCGATTCCCACATCAGCCGTCCTCGAAGTGTCTTCCCGTGGTTTTCCACTTCTCTTTCAGGCAAAATGCCGAGATGGTACCTAACTTAAGGCCACGGCCGCTTCTTTCCCTCTTTCTCGTTTATCCCTTCCGATCTTCCCATCCCCCCACAAGGCCTCAATTCAGCATACCAGGTGAGGCCGCCTGGGCGAAGTACTGCTCTTCCTCCTCAGTTGCATGCCCCCGACCCAAAGTCTCACGCTTCACAACACTACCCTTGAGGCGGTAAAAGAGGGATCTCTCGCTGAGTTCGAGGGAAACACCAGCCCTGGAGGGTGTACGGATTAAGAAAGAAAAATTGACCTGCCTGGCAGTTCAAAGTGTAGGCGAATTAGACTATTCAATTTAAGCACTACATAATTTTATACATTACACACAATTCTACAAAATATAACAATGGTATGTTTACATAAACTGTACATGATCTCCAAGTGGAGAATTATTAATGGACATTCATATAATCTCCAAAACTGACCTGTCTGTTTCATCTTCGGCTTTGACAAAAATCCTCCCCTCCCCGTCTTTAGATCGCCCGTTATAAACACTTAGAAAACCAAGGGATACATCACGTTGTATTTACGAGGCAGGCTTGTACATACTGTACGCAGTACAAGTTGTATGGCTGAGATTACAAAGAAACAGCTTCGTTCCAGCGTCTGATACGGCGAGACCAGTGCACGCTCAGCAAACTGAACTGCAATATTATTGATATTTCGAAAAGTAATTGTCTGAGTATAAATGACATGTCTGAAGTTGCAATGGTACGAACTTTTCTGCTAGTGTCAGAAATTACTTTTAACGAGCAGTACTACGGTGACGATCTAACAGTCAAAGTTCCAGAGCTGGAAAGACCAGACCGCAGACAGCAGCGAACACTCCTCTGCCATTATTCCGTTAAACGTGCACACTGCTTATTCCAATCAGTGCTTCAGAGTGGGGATTGAATGGCTGGAATGCTATGATGAACCAGTGTGTTACGCAGCAGTAGTATCAGAAATTACTTTACTGTTTTTAACGAAGTTCGTGTCCATAATAATGCCACGGAAGAAAGAAGCCAAGAACATGACAACCAAATATCAATATATTCAATTAGAAGTTATTTTAGTATAACACCTTAGGTAAATAACCCTGGTTCTATGCGAGGGCATTCAAACTATAAGTCGCACATGTCGCCCAAGCCGGAGAGCATTGCGCAAAAGGCGTGCCGCTTTGTCCACGGCTCCCTGCAGCGGCATATGAGTTGTGGTACCGGTAAGAGGTGCACTCATACGCGCATCAACTGGAATCGAACTCCAAAGTTGAAGTAGCCTACGCTTTTCGTGGGCAAAACGTCGCGGTTATACTGAGATTCGCGTGAAATTATGGCTGTGTATGGACCGAATGAAATGACACGTCTACCCATTGTGAAATGGTGTCAACAATTCAAACAAGGCCGCGCAGACCTGGGTAATGTTGATCGGAATCAACGTCGACCACAGAAGACAATATTCTGAAAATTGACGCAGTGGCTCGCAGCGTGCGCATTGCAGAGGAATGCGCATGCCTTTGTCTGACACCAGCTACGTGTCCGTGATCACTGACATCCGAGCACAAGGCAGCAATGTTTATGGCTACTCTGGAGCGTTACTCTGTGAAAGCAATGATTTTCTAAGCCTCATCATTACGTGCGATGAAACGCGGGGTCATCATTTCACACCGAAAACACAGAGAAATTCCAAGGAATGGAGACACAGATTCTCACCACTGCGCAATAATTTAATACAAGTAAATAATCCCTACGATAGCTACATAAGATAGACGATAGAATACTCCGTATTATAAACTGTACATCCATTACCACTGGGTTTACTTTCACTTTTCGAGGTGAATCGGAATGCCAGTTTGAAGCGCTAAGTCAGACGAAAATAGGAAAGATGTTAAAACGCTAAAATATATTGTACCCTGCATTTTGATATAAAATGGCGAATTTATTCAGCGTAGCTTCAGGAACCGACAATTGCAAGATTACAAGAGAGAGCAGCTTGTGGCGATTTCAAGGTGCCACTTACCAGAGGGAGAGAAAGAAACGTACACGCGCAGAAGTCACCGGCCTTGTGTTAAAACTACAACGAACGTAAAATTGCCATAGAAGTACACTGACTTAGCAAATGTCATGGGATAGTCACCTCATAGCGTGTGGGGGCCTCCTCTGGCCCTGCGAACTGCAGTGAGACGCCGTGGAAGTGAGTCTACAAGTCTCTGGTAGTCCCCTAGACGCAGCTGATACCAAATTGTTTGCAGAGCGGCCGCCAATGCTGGTCTGTTCGTGGGTGCAGGATCTATGGCACGGAGCCTGCGTTCCAGGACATCCCAGATATGCTCTATAGGGTTCATATCGTGGCTCCTGGGTGGCCATGGCAGTCGTTGGACCTCCGCTGCATGTTCCTGGAACCATTCCCGGGCGACGTGGCGGCGTGTTATCATCTTGAAACACCGCAGAACTGTCTGGGCGCTGGAAGGTCAAAAATGGGTGGAGATGGTCTCCGAGCAGCTCAACATACCGCGTAGCATTCAAAGTCTCTTCCAGAACAACTAGGGGGCCCATTCCATACCAGGAAAATGCACCCCAGACCATAACACCAGCGCCCTGGACCACACCTTCGAGGCAGGTGGGATCCATCGCTTCATGTGGTCTGCGCCATACACGGTGCCTCCCATCGGCATGGTGCAGTTGAAATCGTAATTCGTCCGACCATATCACGTTACGCCATTGTTCCAGTGTCCATCCCTGGTGACTGACGACAAATGCGCGTCATTGTGCCCGCTGACCTTAGGTCCCATACCCCATTGAACCCACGTTCCTACGGATTGTCCACTTGGAGACGTTCTAGCACGGCCTGTGTTGAATTGAGCCGTGATTTGTTGCACGGTTGTCCGTCTGTCACTATTGACAATCCGTCTCAGATGTCGCCGGTCACGGTCATCGAGGGTGGCTGGACGGCCGGTCGTTCGTATGTTGTGGACGGTGACACCCGCAATCAACCATTCACGATACACCCTGGACACGGTTAATCGTGTGAAGCCGAATTCCCGCACCACTTCCGAAATCGCACTTCACATCTGTCGGGCACCGACCACCATATCCCGTTCGAACGGTGTCAGCTCACGACGACGTTCCATGTTACAACTGTCATGCAGAGCCACTGCTCACAAGGTCTCCTATACAACTGCCGCTGGCACAGGGGGCGTGTGGTGCGCAGACAACATACCTGCGCATCAGTGCTCCGCTATCCCATGACATTTGCTCAATCAGTGTAAATTAGTGCATAATCCCGCCAACCTGGCCCCAGGCCTTGTGAGGACCGCATTCTAGTGTTACAGAAAAAGAATGGTCAACAGTTTTGAGGTGGAAGAGGATCTTACATCTCAACGGCGGACAAAGTGGAAGAACAGCCCTTACTTCAGCGAAGCGACCGCAAGGGGCGTCCATTCCCCATGTTAGCGGCGGCCTAGAATCCTTCTACGTCTAGCGAATCAAGTCGTAGCGGACAGAAATGCAAATTTGTGGAAGTACTAGCTATAAACGAGTAACAGTCATGAAAGGTGCAAAGCGTAACTCAAATCCTCGTGGTGGCAATGTCACCGAAGTTGGGCATATGATCCTAGAGCCCAACATCGCTACGTAGATCAAGATCAGTCGGAGGGTCTTAGAAGAACTTGGTGAATACCAGACAGGTTTCCGGAAAGGGAGATCATGCAGTGAACTAATTTTTAATTTATACTCTATAACACAACTGCGCGCACTCACCACCAAGAGCTTAGTGATTGTATTCGATGACTTCAGAAAGGCGTATGATTCGATAGACAAAAAAACATTGTATTAGTATTAGTATTTATTGTTGGCAATCGGAAGAATTACCTCAGGACTGGAAGTACGCCCTCATCCACCCATTACACAAAAATGGAGATAAGACTAACGTAAACAATTACAGGGGCATTTCTCTTCTCCAAGTGACTTACAAAATTATTTCAGCTTGCCTTTTGAAGAGAACGCAAGAACAACTTGAACAAAGTATTGGCGAATATCAAGCAGGCTTCCGCACTGGTCGCTCGTGTGCAGAACAAATATTCAACTTGAAGACAACACTTAAATACAAAGCATTGAGGAACAAACCGGTCATCTGCATGTTTGTTGACTTCAGGAAAGCGTACGACTCGGTTGATCGACAGTCTCTCTTCGTTGTTCTTGAGGAACTGGGGCTTGATTCCAAGACCCTCAACCTCATCAAGGCAACACTCACTGACACTATCTCCAAAGTTAAATTCATGTGGGAGATCTCTGAACCATTCCCGATTAAAACTGGCGTCCGACAAGGTGACGGCTTATCTCCGCTTCTTTTCAACCTCGTCCTAGACAAAGTCATCCGCGAGTGGGAAAAGGTATTGAGAGACATGGGATACTGGCGCCCCATACGACTAGGACGACCCAAAGACGGTATTGAGATATCATGCCTCGCTTTTGCAGATGACCTGGCCATACTTACAGATGATGTATTCACAGCCGTTAAACAAATTGAAACCCTTAGCGAATGTGCTGGAAAGGTTGGCCTACAAATTTCCTTTGAAAAGACCAAGTTCTTCTGCTCAAAATTTGACATACAAAATTTGAACACGACGCATGGGCAAATCAACCGAGTACCACACTTCAAGTACTTGGGAGAAATACTTGAACCAACGGGAGGCGAGAAGGCTGCCCAGAAAATTCGCCTACAAAAATTTCGGAAAGCCTACGGTAGGGTTCACAACATATACAATAAAAAGTGCTTGTCCCGCCATGCAAAGATCAGACACTATAATACAGTAATAAAGCCCGAAGTCTTATATGCCAGCGAGACCCTTACACTAAACGGGAAAGGTGACCTAGAAAACATTTTAAAAGAAGAAAGAAGAATCCTGAGGAAAATTCTCGGCCCCCGAAAAACAGAAGATGGATATAGACTGAGGTCACGCAAAGAGACAGAAGAGCATTCCAACATTGCAGCAGACATCCGCAAAAGACGTCTGAAATTCTATGGGCACGTCCACAGATTGCCGGCAAGTAGACTGACACACAAGATTCTCACCTACATAGAACATCTAAAAAATATTCTATGGGTACTAGAAGTGAAGAAGGATCTGGAAAAAGCCCAGATAAACCCAAATGACACCGCGGACAGAAACCTTTATAGGAAAAAAATTAATGGATGGAAAGTGCAACCAGAGAACGAAGTGAAAAAGAAGACTGGAGCAAAGTGGACAGAAGAACGAAAAAGGATCCACGGAGAAAGGATGAGAGCTGTTTGGCAACTCAGAAAACAGAATCGTTAGAGCTTTGCGTGATCCATTTGGTCCATACGCACATAATAATAATAATAATAAATAATAATAATTTATTGTTGAACAAACAGGCTTCCACTCAATACATGTTCTTATTCACATCGGGTTATAAATTAAAATTAAATAAATAAATAAGTACAATAAATTAAATTCTATATCCACAAGAGCTTTGGACAACTCTTTCTCGGAGGTCCCGTGGCCATGGCATTTCGGCAAACAGCATGTGAGCTAACAATGGCAATTAAGAAATTAAAATGGCATGCTAGATAAAATAATTAACGTAAAGTTAGGGCAATGATAATAAGAAGCAAGATGTCGCAACCCTGTAAACCTACTTCTACCTCGTACCCTGTCAGCATGTCTAATGGAAATATTACTACATGCTGACGTTGTCCTAGCCTCTAAAATACTGAGTGCCAATCTCTTGCTGACCTGATTATGCTGGCTACTTCACTATTTACATTCCATGCCATAACATCATATACTACCTCGTATTTCTCTGAAACATTGTTTCCTCACTGCGCATAAAATCTTATTCAGGCCACTATCATTTCTCCACTGATTTGCAATCCATACAGTAATTTTTTGTTCATCTCTTTGTCTGCACATGTTTTGCTGCTTAACATTTAGGAGTTTTGCCCTTAATTTCTCTGTTCCTATACACTCACAAAGGAAATGCAAGTCATCTTGTTCGGCCTCACATAGTATACACTGAGAGTTCTTCCTGATCCTGTTCCACCCTTTTTTTCTATGCATCCCCATCAACCACCATAGTAACCCACCCTTAAATCTACCGTCCCCAAATCTTATACTTAATTTTGAGAACCGGTATACCTTGTAGAATAGGCTGAGCGAAGGCCATTCCCTACATTCTTCAAAACATTTCTGAGTCTGTATGTCCTTAATTCGCATTGTTAGGGCCCGCTGCATTCTGCTGTTGCTCCCCTTCCATCCCTCTCGCCAAATATATCCCATACCCAGTTCCTCAACATAACTTTTGATTTTTGCTAGCCAACCCTCATCATACATTCCTTCCAGTTCATATCTATATAATTCCTGCAGTAGAATGCCACCACTTCCTCGTCTTAGTCTAGTCCAATAATTTAGCACCCTTTTGACACAGTCCAACTCAATGAACTACCCGCATAAGATTAGCGCCCCCACATTAGCTGCGCATTGCGGTAGCCTCATAACAGCTTTGCTGATCTTGTATATTATTTGATTCAGGCTGTCCCTTTTCTTTTCTAATCTCCACAATTCAACCCCATATAAAGCTCTGCTTAGGACCAGCGATTTTAGTGGTATCCTAAGTACATTATAGCTTGCTCCTGGGTATTTGGCGACTAGAATTTTTATTGCTGCAAGTGCTGCAACCCCCCTTAGCTTACGTATCTTTATGTGGTCGTCCCAACCTCCTTTTCTGTTCATTCTCATTCCTAAATATTCTAATCTATTTACTTCCTCTATTCTTGCCCCTTGTATCCACAATTCTTTTGCTTTTTTTACCCTCCTTCTTCTACTTACAATCATCACCTTTGTTTTATTATAGTTAATTTTCAGCGACCACTTATTTGCATAATCTACTAGTTTACCCAGACTTTTCTTCAGTCCACCCCTAGTCAGCGACGTTAACAGAACATCATCAGCGAAAATCAGTCCTGGGATCTCCATGTTACCCACTGCCGGTACAGCCCACCTAGCTCCTCCATGCTCATCCAATATATTATTTATAAATCGTATAAATAATATAGGCGATAATTTACACCCTTGTTTCAGGCCCTGCTTGCATTCTATCGGTTTGCTTATTAAATTGTTCTCTAGTTTGACACTACTATATACTCTTTGATACAGCGCCTCTATCACACGTATCATTTTCCTAGAGATTCCCAACCTTCCTAGTTTTTCTATTAACGCCTTTCTGCTTACCGTGTCGTACGCTTTCTCAAAATCTACTGCTGCTAGAAATAAGCTTCCTTTTTCCCGCACAGCGTATTTCTCCGCTAGCATTTTCACAATCATGATATTATCTATCGTTTGCCTCCCCCTCCTGAGAACTCCCTGGAATTTAGAGATTATGCCGTTGTTTTCGGCCCAATCTCTTAGTCTATTGGCTAAGACACCTGTGTACACTTTGCTCTATGAGTCTAACAGGGTTATACCTTGGTAGTTATTGGGTAAATTTCTATTTCCTTTCTTTTTTTGTATATTGGGCATATTATCCCATACTCCCATTCCTTCGGTACCTTTGCTCCGTTGAAAATCCTATTGAATAGGTTTACAATTCCTTCTACCATCTGACCGTATTTACTTATCTGTTTCCAGCATACTTTACTGCGCGCGGCTGTGAGCTTGCATCAGGGAGATAGTAGGTTCGAATCCCACTATCGGCAGCCCAGAAAATGGTTTTCCGTGGTTTCCCATTTTCACACCAGGCAAATGCTGGGGCTGTACCTTAATTAAGGCCACGGCCGCTTCCTTCCACCTCCTAGGCCTTTCCTATCCCATCGTCGCCATAAGACCTATCTGTGTCGGTGCGACGTAAAGCCCCTAGCATACATTACTAATACCATTCCTTCCCCCCGCTGATTTTATCTTCAGATTCCCAATCACCTCCTTAACTTCTTCTATCGTGATATCCCTCTCTAGTTCGTGGATGCCAAAACATTGACAAGCACATTACAGGAATTTGGGGTTGATGAGAAAATTAAGAATTTAATCAAGGAAATCGTCACTGACACTACATCCCAAAAGTTTATGGGCCTGTTGTCAAACCGCATGAAGCTGACAAAGGGACGGGATCTCGTCACCATTCTGTTTAATACTGTACACAAAAAGGTGGTCAATGAATGGAGGAGGAGGTTGACAGAATTACGAGTGAAAAGTGGAATGTACTGAGGAGGTTTGGAATAACAATTGAGTGCCTAGCATTCGCAGACGATATAGCGATAGCAACAGACGACACAGAAACAGCTAAGGTACAGACTGACACGCTTCAAGCGATTGCTGTAAATACGGGACTTCAAGCATCGTATGAAAAGACAGAACAAACGATAGAGGACAGAAAAGACCCAACACAGAATATTGTCACTAAGTATGGAACAATTAAGAGAGTACAGAAGTTTATATATCTAGGGCTACCAGGAATATCATTTCAGGAAAGTGCAAGAAAGAAACAACATAGGCTATCAGCTATGCCGCAATATATATAACATGCATTCGGGAGCTAGTGGGTTCGAACCCCACTGTTGGCAACCCTGAAGACGGTTTTCAGTGTTTTCCCATTTTCATACCAAGCAAATGCTGGGGCTGTACCTCAATTAAAGTCACGACCGCTTCCTAGCCCTTTCATAACCCAACGTCGCCGTAAGACCTATCTGTGTCGGTGCGACGTAAAGCAACTTGTAAATATTTATATAACAAAAATGAATCTTAGACACTGCAAAAATTAGACATTAACGACACCGAAATAATGGGCTAATCGAAAGAAGAACCAGAACGTGCTTCATAGCAGACCCTAACGGAAACATCTTTATTCGATCTCTCTCATTTACTTGACGAATTCAGGCCAAAAGAATTTGTGACCTGGCCCGGCATAACCTACCCCATGTTTTCCCACTCGTGCTTACAATGAAATAGCCAATGTTATAATTACTGAATCCATATCGATATTTCGTTCACGAACCAAACACTTTATACAACAAGACTCCGATATGAACTTTGAAGGGCTGAGCTAACAGTGTTCGTGGATATTGTCACCGTCATCGTCCGCGTAAGATGAAGTCACGTCCACAGCAGAAGAGCACATTTAAGAAAAGGCTAAGAAAACAACAGATAGGGAATCTGCCACCTGGGCGACTGCCCTAAATGATTGATTGATTGATTGATTGATTGATTGATTGATTGATTGATTGATTGATTGATTGATTGATTGATTGATTGATTGATTGATTGATTGATTGATTGATTGATTGATTGAAGTTTGACTTGGTAGCCACAATTACAGTCTGTCTCACCATGTTTGAGAATCGAAGACAGCTATCGCAAGCACGCGTATTCTGAAATACTACCTGTTCCAAAACATTTCTCTTTCGTTCATTAGATTGTTCCGCCTGAACAATAATCCTCATTACTTTTATTATTTTTTTATTTTTTATTTTATTTTATTTTTTACAGAGGAGTTATAACAATTCGATTTTCCGCTGTGAGGTTTGTAGAAGAGAGACTGAAGGTAAAGGGCAACCTAACGTTTTAGCCATACACAAATATCACGCCAGCCACAATGCGCCTGATTAGATATACAAACTCAATGAAATATTTGCTGTATTTTCTGGACAGAAACACAATACATCATCAAGTTCAAAATTATTATATTGCTAATAATGAGCATGAACATCATATGTTAGGCTTATTACATTTCTTCTAAACTATGTAAGTTCAGCAACGTTAATGTTTGTGCAGATGTTCATGTAGGGAGCACGTTACAGAAACTAAACCTTGCTAACATTGCATACTCCGACTCGCACACATGGTGAGACAGGCTGTAGATCACGTGTCCGTGGCCCCGATACAGCTGTCTAGTTGTACGCCTCTAATAGTAACCATCACCACCAACAGTTATCCCGAGCGGCGCTTCTTTATTTTACTTCCATTCAGATTACTCTATTTCTCACTATTGTTATTTAAGGGAAGCTTTTAAATTACCGGCAGTGAAAAGGGTTTATATACCTTCTCCTGAGCCATTCGTTAGTTACTGGTCAAACATCCCAAACATCCAACAGTGCAATGTGAATATTAGGGGGAATTACATCAAGAAGACCAGTCGAGATGTGATGCTGGCCATATCAGCTATTTCTCCTCTACCAGACACAAAGGTTGTGGGAGCTTTAAAATATACTGAAATAACCTCTGATGACAACAATGGTGTGGCATCACATTCTCTATGCGGTCCTCCCTTTATATTACAAGAAATGGCTGCAATAATATAGTAATTTGAAGGGGATATGCGAAGTAACTCCATTGGGAAGAGCTTTTGCATGACTGGCCATCCGCATGGGTATTTGCAAGACTACCTTGTTTAGGATCGATTGTCTCTTGACCGCGCGCCAAAATTTTCGTTCACTAACTGCCTACTGGTAGCTTTTCGATTTTCCACCTTGAAAGCCTTGCAGGCGGCCATAGAACGGGGGTGACAGTGGCGCTTGAGCGGCAGTGGTCTAGCGCCGGGGATGCCTTGGTACGACCGCGACAGGGTAACCAGTGCCGAAAGGAGATATGGGATTGCCTGATGGGTTTAGGGAGGTTTCTCATAACTTCTCCTTTACAGAGGGGTGGAAGTAGCTGGCGGAAGACTAGCCTTTGCACCTCAAGTTATTCTGTACTCTTGTAATGGGCTATGTTCCTGTGTTAGTACTCGCTTGTCGGTCATTCGCAAAACAGGTAGGTCACCACGGGCTGAGAGGCGGGGCGGAGCCTCACGGCACCCCAACACAAAACAAGGACATATAATAACATAGCACTTTTCATTCTATTTCACCTAGAATATGGCAAACCTAGTCGAGCTGGGCTGAGCGATGACCATCTTCCCTGCAGCCCGGACCAGGCACCCAGTGACTTCCATATCTTCCGACCATTGAAGAAGCACCAGGGTGGTAAGCGATTCAATGACGATTTGGCTGTTCAAGATGCCGTGACGACGTACTTCAAGGACTGGACGTAGACTTCTTCCATGCACGCACCAAAGGCTTGGTGTGCAGTTGGAACAAGTGCTTGGACAAGAATAGTAAGTATGTTGAATAGTGATATGTATCAGTGCCCCAGTACAGGGTATCCTCATATCTGGCTGTAAAATAAAGTTTCTCCACACGAGCTCTTTGTTATATTTTTTTAACTATCTTGTATAAATGGCAGAAGGTGCCCGCCGTAGTCGGAGGGTCAGCCTTACAAAGACTGCACGAGGCTTAGCAATAGCCAAACAAAATTCTTACCTACAGTCTGTCTCACCATGTTTGAGAGTCAAAGGCAACAATCGCAAGCACGTGTATTCTGAAGTACTACTGTTCCAAAGCATTTCTCTTTCGTTCATTATACTGTTTCGCCTAAGCAAACCGTTTTCATTTCCTATGTGAAGAACAATAAGCCGTTTACCCTTGCTGGAGGGAGATTTCAACCCACTCGATAATCACCTAAGAAATCCATTTTTATAGTTTCAAGGCCCCGCATCTACCCATGTTTTATCAAGGAAATAAACAGATATACCCTCTTCATGAAATTTCTTAATCTGACGTAAATACAGTACTTCCTACTTCACAACACCATTCTTTTCAATAAGCGATCACTGGCGATTTCGAGACACGTAAGTCAGGTTCATAAAAGTCTGTGAAAAGTTGCACGAGAAAATAATGTAAGCAATGTATCGTCACTATTAACTAAAGCTAATATTTTATTAAGAGTAACTATAGCATTTCATTTCTTAAAAAGAAGTGATTTTTTTACGGATAACGTCTTTTGTAAAACTGTCGTATATACACTTAGCTTTGTCGCTTTACGTGTTTTCTTAGGAGTAAGCAGTTTCCTATCAACCCTAAGTTATTTCCTAGCACGGCATATGCTCGCCTTAGAAACTCCTGTTACATCAGCCACTGCACGTGTTCTAGAGTACTTCCAGGATTTTCTTAAATGACATTTAGATAACATATTTAAGACACGTCTTCTCGCCACTCGTTAGTCGTTTTGTTTACAAAGACTGATCTGGTTCACAAATTATGACAACATTATGACACTTTCTCTCTCTCTCTCTCTCTCTCTCTCTCTCTCTCTCTCTCTCTCACACACACACACACACACACACATACGTACTGCACGGACGTTTGCACTTCCAACTAATTAGGCCTACACATTATAAATGATAAACGTTGTGCATTATTTGTAATGACAGTAAACTTAGAACAATAATGAGCAAAAGCATCGCATGATAGGCTTCTTACATTTCTTCGAAACTGTGCAATTTGCAAAGCAAAGCAAAGTCACCTCCCTACAGGCCATGAAGGCCCTTGGAGGAGTGGAAGGTAAAGGCTTCCACCATTGTTAACCTCGGCACGTAATGGGGTAGAGTGGTTAGCTCTACGCCCGGCCGCCTTTGTCCCCAGGAATTAACCTGGTACTCATTTTTGGTGTGGGCTGAGTGAACCTCAGGGCCATATGCACCTCCGGAAGTGGAAATCTCGTTTCTTAAATTTTACGACTTCCTGACGGGGATTCGAACCCGTGTTCTTTCGGGCGAACCGAGCACGCCTTTACCGCCTCGGCCAGGCAGCCCCTTGTGCAATTTGAGCAACATTAATTTTTGTGCAGATATTCATGTAGGCAGTGCGTTCCTAAAACTAAACCTCGACTCTCAAACATGGTGAGACAGACTGTCGTGAGGTTTCCCGTGAAAATATTCTACCTAATAATGACAAAAATTTCCAATAAAGAAGATGTGAAGGTTATAATAAAATAATGGCATGTGGCCTCCGAAGAGACCTGTTGCAGGTCTTTCGTGTTGATCTGCGCGTCTGTGAGGATGGGGCCCTACCTATGATGAATTCTAATGCTGAAGACGGTACACAAATCAAAACTCCGAGCCTATGGAATTAACCAATGAAAGTTAAAATCCCCGACCAAGCCTGGAATCGAACTCGGGACCCCCTGGGTCAAAGGCCAGCACGCTAACCATTTAGCCATGTGGGCTTGGGAGACTGATGTGTAATTGCAACTTCTGGCTCGAAGAGGAAAGCAACGGGAAACTACCTCACTCCTCATTTCCCTGGTATGCCTCTTCAGGGACGCCTGGGCCACCTATGATAGCTTTTGGTGGAGCTGTGGATGATCAAACCAGCCCTCGGGCTGTATACCCAACATACACATAGTGAGAAGTGTTGTTGAATAACAGCGATTAAGTTGTTTTATTTTCTTTAAACCCTACGTATGAAATGTATACATAACAAATTACAGGTAGACCTCGTTATACGCGATAGTTACGTTCCGCGGAATTACCGCGCATACCGACTTTGCGTAAATCGAGTCATTGTATATGTACAACTAGCTGACGTACCCATGCTTCACTACGGGATTCCCAGAAAGACTGACTTCGTGGATTTCCTAACTGAAGTCAACATAGATCATTACAAAAACGTCAGTAAGAATGTAGCGATTAAAAGCAATGTTATCATATAAAATACTCGATCAAATGAAAAACCGCACATTTTCTCACTTTTAACGAACAGTACTATGGTGCCGATCTATCGGTCCAAAGTTCCAGAGCTGGAATGACCAGGCCACAGACTGCCGTAAACACTCTTCTGCCATTATTTCGTTAAATATGCACACTGCTCATTCCAATCAGTGCCTCAGAGTAGGAATTGAATAGCTCGAATGCTATGATGAAGCAGTGTGTTACGCACCAGTAGTATCAGAAAATTTATGAACCAGAGGAATGGCATGCTAAAGAAGAAAGTCATCTAACTCCCCTCTGTGATATTAGGGCATTTTATAAAATTATTTATAGCGTAGAATTATTCTCCGACTTTACATACCAATATTCATTAAATTCTGTTTATCCATGTTCTCGTCATTCGGCGCTGATATGCACTTAGTAGCCTAACAAAAATTCATGAATATCTCTGTGATCACAGCCGGTACGGTAACAATGTAAAAGACATAAATGATCGGAAATTCAATACTATATAACTTTAATTATGTAGTATTTACACTGACTGACAGAGCAAATGCAACACCAAGAAGGAGTGGTCAGAACTTTATGCCAATTGCAGGGTAGACTGACGTCACTGAGGTATGCGCATGATGTGAAATGCGCCGCTGTGCTGCGCACGTAGCGAACGATAAATGGGACACGGCGTTGGCGAATGGCCCACTTCGTACCGTGATTTCTCAGCCGACAGTCATTGTAGAACGTGTTGTCGTGTGCCACAGGACACGTGTATAGCTAAGAATGCCAGGCCGCCGTCAACAGAGGCATTTCCAGCAGACAGACGACTTTACGAGGGGTATGGTGATCGGGCTGAGAAGGGCAGGTTGGTCGCTTCGTCAAATCGCAGCCGATACCCATAGGGATGTGTCCACGGTGCAGCGCCTGTGGCGAAGATGGTTGGCGCAGGGACATGTGGCACGTGCGAGGGGTCCAGGCGCAGCCCGAGTGACGTCAGCACGCGAGGATCGGCGCATCCACCGCCAAGCGGTGGCAGCCCCGCACGCCACGTCAACCGCCATTCTTCAGCATGTGCAAGACACCCTGGCTGTTCCAATATCGACCAGAACAATTTCCCGTCGATTGGTTGAAGGAGGCCTGCACTCCCGGCGTCCGCTCAGAAGACTACCATTGACTCCACAGCATAGACGTGCACGCCTGGCATGGTGCCGGGCTAGAGCGACTTGGATGAGGGAATGGCGGAACGTCGTGTTCTCCGATGAGTCACGCTTCTGTTCTGTCAGTGATAGTCACCGCAGACGAGTGTGGCGTCGGCGTGGAGAAAGGTCAAATCCGGCAGTAACTGTGGAGCGCCCTACCGCTAGACAACGCGGCATCATGGTTTGGGGCGCTATTGCGTATGATTCCACGTCACCTCTAGTGCGTATTCAAGGCACGTTAAATGTCCACCGCTATGTGCAGCATGTGCTGCGGCCGGTGGCACTCCCGTACCTTCAGGGGCTGCCCAATGCTCTGTTTCAGCAGGATAATGTCCGCCCACACACTGCTCGCATCTCCCAACAGGCTCTACGAGGTGTACAGATGCTTCCGTGGCCAGCGTACTCTCCGGATCTCTCACCAATCGAACACGTGTGGGATTTCATTGGACGCCGTTTGCAAACTCTGCCCCAGCCTCGTACGGACGACCAACTGTGGCAAATGGTTTTACAAAGAATGGAGAACCATCCCTCAGGACACCATCCACACTCTTATTGACTCTGTACCTCGACGTGTTTCTGCGTGCATCGCCGCTCGCGGTGGTCCTACATCCTACTGAGTCGATGCCGTGCGCATTGTGTAACCTGCATATCGGTTTGAAATAAACATCAATTATTCGTCCGTACCGTCTCTGTTTTTTTCCGCAACTTTCATCCCTTTCGAACCACTCCTCCTTGGTGTTGCATTGTCACTGTCAGTCAGTGTATTTCATTTCATACGACCACTAATAATATAAATATTTGAGAATTAAATTTTAGGCCTTCCCCTAAACTACCATTTAACTCAGCGTGAATAAAATTATGTATGGTCTATGTTATAGCGACTTACTTCCCAACTTTGCATACCGATTTTCATTATGATAGGACCACTAATAACATAAATATTTGAGAATTTTTTTTTCTAGTGGCTTTACGTCGCACGGACACAGATAGGTCTTATGGCGATGACGGGATAGGAAAGGCATAGGAGTTGGAAGGAAGCGACAGTGGCCTTAATGAAGGTACAGCCCCAGCATTTGCCTGGTGTGAAAATAGGAAACCACGGAAAACTTTTTTTTTGTTATTTGCTTTACGTCGCACCGACACAGATAGGTCTTATGGCGACGATGGGAGAGGGTAGGGCTAGGAGTGGGAAGGAAGCGTCCGTGGCCTTAATTAAGGTACAGCCCCAGCATTTACCTGGTGTGAAATTGGGAAACCACGGAAAACCATCTTCAGGGCTGCCGACAGTGGGGTTCGAACCAACGATCTCCCGAATACTGGATACTGGCCGCAATTAAGCGACTGCAGCTATCGAGCTCGCCACGGAAAACCATCTTCAGGGCTGCCAACAGTGGGATTCGAACCCACTATCTCCCGGATTCAAGCTTACAGCCGCGAGCCCCTAACCGCATGGCCAACTAGCCCGGTGAATTAAATTTTAGGCATTCCCCTAACCTACCAATTCACTCAGCGTGAATACAATATTTATGGCTTAGATTATATCTACTAATTACGCCGGCTTTGAATACCGATTTTCATTAAGATACGACCACTATAGCTCATTCCAAGTTAAGAAAACAGTATTGCTCTAATGGACCAACAAGCAGTGAACACACCCCCTCTGAGGAACCCATAATTTCTCTTGATTAAGGGATATTATACTGTACCTTGTAATGCATTATGAAATATAGATAAAAAGTGTGATGCATTTTTTCCCGCGAGTTATTAAAATAACTACGTAAGATTGTCTTTTTCATAAATACATTCGTAGGGAGGAAGCACAATGGCAGGAACAGCCATCGCTTCGTTGCCTTCCTTCATTTTCCTTCTTCTGTGTTGTTCTGGCACAAGCCTCGTGTAGTCCCTCACTCTGTGAACCGCCGGCAGCTCACTTCTGTAGGGAAGTCATCTAGAGTATGTATTTGTTGCGTCTGTTTTCTAGCCTTTATTGCCTGAAAAAACTATTAAATGCATCCCTCACCCCTTGCGCCCATGACAATTATTTGTCTCTCCCCAATTTGCCTCACACTTCAATGTTGAGGTTTTTTATGTGCCGTAATTTACATCTCATTCCGTACAAACAAAAAATAGACACTGTAAATCCCCCGTTCCTTTTAATTCATAAAATTAATTTGTAGCTTAGTTTTTCCGCTTTTTGTCTTGAACTTAAATACTGAATTTGACAAGTTTATGTGCCGCCGTTTTCCCTTGATGGCGTTGACCAGAGCCGTTCGATATGGCAACCCTGTTGTCATAAGAGCAATACTGTTTTCTTAACATGGAATGAGATACATAAATATTTGAGAAGTAATTGTTAGGCCTTCCGCTAAACTACCATTTCACTCAGCGTGAATAAAATTAGTTATGGCCTACATTGTAGCAACATATTGTCTGAGTCATTGGCTGAATGGTCAGCCTTCGGTTCAGAGGATCCCGGGTTCGATTCCACGCTGGGTCGGGGATTTTACTCGCCTCTAATTAATTATTCTGGCCCGGGGACTGGGTGTTTGCGTTTGTCCCAACACTTTTCGCTTCATATTCACACAACTCACTTCACTACCAACCACCACTCCCTCCATATAGGATTGACGTCAGGAAAGGCTTCCGGGCGTAAAACAGGGCCAACCCCACATGTGCGACACAGTTCGCACCCGCGACCCCACAGGTGTGGAAAAAAAGCGGTAGAGAAAGAAGAATTGTAGCGACATATTCCCCTACTTTGCATACCGATTTTCATTAAATTCTCTTCAGCCGTTTTCTCGTGTTGCATGTACATACAGTACACACAGACAGGCAGACAGAAATTACGGAAAGGTAAAAAATGCATTTCCTTGTTACTGTGAACATGACCGATGCAGAAATACTGTTATTTTCAAATTCTGAGCAATGTACAGACAAAACTCATATTATATAGATATAGATGTAGATATAGGGTTAGGTTTCTGTTTACTCAGATATTGAGTTTAAAATAGCATAAATTCTTAGTATTTTTACCAAAAAAATACCATTATCATGTTTCTGAAACGCATGTTAAGGCAAATTTTATACACTTAAAAATGAAACACTAAAACACAAAATGGAGGAAAATAATATATCACAGCAAGTAGTATACAACAGACATGAATACAGAAAAATCATCAACAAAATTAAGGGATTCCAAGATCAAAGTAGCAAAAAAACGGACCGGCAACAACTGGTCACGAGAACGTAAAGAAGCCCACTCCGAAAGGATGAAGAAGTACTGGGCCGATCGAAAGAGGAAGAACCGTAAATGAATGATGCTTAACGTGGTCCATAGTAGACCCATTCGAAAACAGGAAGGAAACTAAAATAATTTCCTTAGATTGGGTTAGGTTTATTTGTTGCGTTGGAACATGTTTGTCACATAGGCCTACTGAGTATCTCGTTAAAAAGTGTCCGTAGTGATGCCAAGAGAATTGATTCCGCATTATCACGAATAGTTCTCACAGTGGATTCAAGTCCCAAAGCACGATGAATGTCAACAATACGCTCACCTTTCTCATAGCGATCCAAATCTTCTTTGTTTCTAACGAATACGACTTTCGAACAGGCTTCTTTCCTTCGACAGGCACACTTTATTTCCTTTGACCCGGCATTTTAGATACGAAACCTTTCAAGTGCAACTTTACAGCTCTACTGACCGGAACGGAACTGACGATTCACGTCTCGACAAACAAGGCAGAAGATGCGCGTAGAGACGCGCTTGCCCTGTTTAACCTTGGCGCGCGTAGTATACAGAGTTCGGCACGCATGTCCGTGCCCGTCTTAAGGCGTTACAGCTTCCAGGTACTGTTACAGATGGCAACTATAGACTTAAAACCAAAATCGTGTATATGCGAAATCGCGGATAACGAATCCGCGTATAACGGGGTTTACCTTAATGTATCAGTTTACGTTATAAGGTAATCTCTCTCTCTCTCTTCAGCCTTACACGAAAATCGCGGATTCTTATTCATTTCCACTTACACAAACCTCCACTAAAGACATTTCACACAACCTAGCTTCTTGAGAACTTGCCTGATTCAAAAGCTAAATTTCTTTCTTTCCTTCTTTCTTTCTTAATCTGTTTACCCTCCAGAGCTGGTTTTATCCCTCGGACTCAGCGAGGGATCCCACCTCTACCACTTCAAGAGCAGTGACCTGGAGCGTGAGACTTTGGGTCTGGGATACAACTGGGGGAATGACTAGTGCCTCACCCAGGTGGCCTCACCTGCTATGCTGAACAGGGGCCATGTGGGGGGATGGGAACATTGGAAGAGATAGAGAGGGAAGAAGGAAGGATGCGGCCGTGGCTTTATGTTAGGTATCATCCCGACATTTGCCTGGAGGAGAAGTGGGAAACCACAGAAAACCACTTCGAGAATGGCTAAGATGGGAATCGAACCCCCTTCAACTCAGTTGACCTCCCGAGGCTGAGTGGACCACATTCCAAACCCTCGTACCACTTTTCAATTATCGTGGTACAACCGGGAATCGAACCCGGGCCTCAGGGAGTGGCAGCTAATCATTCAAAAGCTAAAGTATGGCACAAAAATTTTAAATATTTAAAATTTCAGGCATCTTGTTCCTAAAAGATACCATCGAGAATGCTTTAAGAGTCCCAGAGGGAAAGCTGGATGTGGTCTTCATAGACTTTACGAAAGCCTTCGACCGAATCAATAGAATTATGCTGGTAGAGAAACTAACTCCAATGGTTGGTAATGATCATTCGCCATCCGCTTGATCAACGACATTCTTCACAGTAACCAGGTGAGAATCGATGGAACCCACAGCGAAAACAATCGGTTTCTTACAATGTGACACTTTAGTCCTTTGTTGTTCAATGTAGCGACAGCCGACCTTCAAACAATAGCGTTAGAAAAGGTATAACTGGTCATCTATGGGTGCCGGTCGCGCGGTGTAAAGGTAGCGTGCCTGCCTCTTCCCCCCGGCCCCATGGTGTGGAGTATCGTGCCTCCCTCTTACCCGACGGTCCCGGGTTCGATTCCCGGTCTGGACACGGATGTTCACCTGGATTTGAGAGCTGGTTCGAGGTCCACTCAGCCATGGCCCTCTGGCTCCTTTGGAGGTCTTCTTTTGAATTTTCTGCCATGACCATATCACCTCCGTAGATGACCAAAACTAAATGCATTTGTGACGATGTGATGTAGGCCTATACAACGCTTTTATGTGTCCCAAGAGAACATTATTTCCGACTGCACTCTCCAGTGAATGATTTTCAGTGGCATGCTAATTAATTATTCTTTATATAATGGCCATCGGCTGCAAACATCTGTTATTAAAATTGATGTAGCTTCATTTCTGCCAAGCATGCTTGGACACGTTCACCAAATGAACGACTGTCGGCGACTATTCTGAATTTGGTTTCTTCCGTCACTTTCCACAATATCTTCAATAAATTGTCGTGGTAATACGTAATTTGAATTTCCACAACACCAAGGCCTAAACAATAATAAGGAGTTACTGTATTACATAAAAGTATAATAACAGATTCAAGGCTCACAACACAAAGTTTCTTGATAGAAGTGTTCTGCCACTAATATGTATAAATGCTTATGTTGTAATTTTGTAAACAAGACCCTTTGTAAAGAATTCTATTAAGGTACGATGCAGTACACGTATTCTTTGTAAAGGATTCACCACACTCATTAACTAACAAAATCTCTCTTAGTCGCTTCAAGTGCAATTAAACCCATGAGAAAAAACGAAAGTTACACCAATTTCTTCCTCTTAATCTGCTAACCCTCCAGGGTTGGTTTTTCCCTCAGGCTCAGCGAGGGATCCCACCTCTACCGCCTCAAGGGCAGTGTCTTGGAGCGTGAGACGTTGGGTCGGGGATACAACTGGGGAGAATGACCAGAACCTCGCCCAGGCGGCCTCACCTGCTATGCTGAACGGGGGCCTTGGGGAGGGGGAGGATGGGAAGATTGGAAAGGATAGACAAAGAAGAGGGAAGGAAGCGGCCGTGGCCTTAAATTAGGTACCATCCCGGCATTTGCCTGGAGAAGTGGGAAACCACAGAAAACCACTTCCAGGATGGCTGAGGTGGGAATCGAACCCCGTCTACTCAGTTGACCTCCCGAGGCTTGGTGGACCCCGTTCCAGCCCTCGTGCCACTTTTCAAATTTCGTGGCAGAGTCGGGAATCGAACCCGGGCCTCCAGGGATGGTAACTAATTACACTAACCATTACACCACAGACTACCCAATTTCTACATTCATAAGCACGCATGATTGAGTTGCCCAGGACTTGTACAGTTGGTTATTGAGGGAAGTGTAGGTGGTAAGAACGGCAGGGGTACACCAAGATACGAATAATAATAATGTTATTTGCTTTACGTCCCACCAACTACTTTTTAAGGTCTTCGGAGACGCCGAGGTGCCGGAATTTAGTCCCGCAGGAGTTCTTTTACGTGCCAGTAAATCTACCGACACGGGGCTGTCGTATTTGAGCACCTTCAAATACCACCGGACTGAGCCAGGATCGAACCTGCCAAGTTGGGGTTAGAAGGCCAGCGCCTTAACCGTCTGAGCCACTCAGCCCGGCACCAAGATACGAATATGACAGGCATATTAGAGCAGATGTAGGATGTAGTAGTTATGTAGAAATGAAAAGGTTAGCAGGGCACCCGACTCATTGGCTGAATGGTCAGCATTCAGAGGGTCGCGGGTTCGATTCCCGGCCGGGTCGGGGATTTTAATCGCGTCTGATTAATTATTCTGGCTCGGGACTGGGTGTTTGTCCCAACACTTTCCTTTTCATATTCACACAACACATAACACTACCAACCAGAAACACGCAATAGTGATTACATCCCTCCTTATAGGGTTGGTGTCAGGAAGGGCATCCGGCTGTAAAACAGCCAAATCCACATGTACGACACAGTTCGACCCGACAGGTGTGGGGAAAACGGTAGAAAAAAGAAGAAATGGTTAGCAGAGGATAGGGTGGCATGGAACGCTGTATCAAACCAGACTGATGACTCAAACAACAACAATGGTGTCGTTATAAATCTAGTAGGAGTGGAGGATGGGAAGAGTTGTGATTGATTTTCAGTATTCCGCTCAGGACCCCGTGATCGTCACGCTCATGTGCAATTGGAAATAGACCAATAAGAATTCTATATACGGTATTTTCAAATCTACATGCTCTAAAATTGACATCTTCCCGCCTTTTATGGCCCTCATCTTATTTTCATCTGATCCTCATTGTTTGCTTGAACGAAAATATATTTCCTCTTCTTCAATGAATATTATGAGAGCCAAATAATCTCGTTGTTTTTACTCATAAAACAAGTACAGCAGGCAATCATCCTCTATTAACACGAATCGGAATGAAAATGGAAGAGGTCCATTAAGAATGACCTTCCATTTCAGCAAGACCAACTACAATACAATACAATTGTAGTTGGTCTTGATTTCAGAGAAAATATCATAACTTAGTTTACGTACGTTCTTTCAGTGATATTGATTCATTTCTTGAAAAGCACTCATGTAATAGAGGAAAATGTAACATTACCCCAAGTATATACGTGCATCTTCTGCCTGAGATGGAGTACACTTATTCTTTGTAAAGGATTCACCACCCACATTAACTAACAAAATCTCTCTTAGTCGCCACAAGTTGTAACTAAACCCACGAGAAGATTGTAAGTTATAACAATTTCTACATTCATAAGCACGCAAAGAAGTTCTAAGCCTTTACTAGTAATCGAAAACTTGCATGAGTTGTATATGCCATATGACTGTATTCCAATACCAGCTATTGCATCACCTCAGCTATGGCAAATATAACGGCATAGAGACAGTTCTAAACGAATCTCACAATTAAATTTCTTTGCATAGTCATACTTCAGTCATAGTCATACTTCATAGACTACATCAATTTCTTTTAAATTCGTAATTCAGTGACTAAAACAACCAAACTCTTATCCATACCTGTGTAACAATGTTTCAGATCTGCCTTACCTTTGTGAAATATTCCCAAACATTACATGAAACTCGAAGGACACGTGCTAATACGGTTCCCTGGACTGATCCTCATTTACGCCTTTTATGTTTATTACGTTTTTCATGTTCTCATCACTTGCACAAAAACTGTAAGTAAATATGATCAAGAATAACTGGCGTCATTTGTAATTTTACTGCAATGCACATGCGCTCAGGGTAAGTTCTGCCAACAGTCGCGAACCAAATTGCCGGTATTTAGATTCGTCATCAGTTACGAATTACCGTAAACCAACGAGTTAGGTTGCCGTAAACCTATAGGACCTACACCAATTTAATATAACCGTTTTCGTTCTTTGTGGGAATAATTGTACTAATAACATCATACGAAAAACAGTAGGGCCGAAATTCTCTTCGACTGTCAAGCGCTCTCTGATATTTTCATTCAATTCAACAATCTGACCAGCGACTTAAATACCGTAGTAACAAAATATCCGGCAGATGAACAGGTTAGTAACTCGACACACCAGTGCGATTGAATAACGGCTTTAGTAAAAGTTTTTCATTTTAATAGTTCATTAGGTTTCAGCGACATTTCAGTCTATATGTTTCATTTTTTAAGACATTATATTCTGAAGCTCAAAACTGAAACCATATGGACAGGCTCCTAGCGATATTGGAGTAACTGTTCGCACATGAAGAAGATATGTAAGGAAGGAACTGGTTACAATAGTTCAAAGAACTTTAAAACATAGTACTGATTTTCGACTAGGCTTATAAATGTCTACATATCACTAGGAATATGTATGAAAATAGGAAATTTTAAGAGGAACCAAAATGCATTGTTTTATGGCAGTTAAATATTTAGGAAATAAAGTTCTTCCTACTCTACGTTATATGAAACACATTTCAGAATATAGCTTTACATACAACGTATTTCGTGGAATATACCGGTGTTAGCTGATTTCAGTCAAAGTTGTATTCGAAAAATTACCCTGACTCACCGGAAAGTTCATTATAATGTTCGTCAATTTAAAAACTGCATTACATTGCTCTTACATTAAAAAAATAGAATGGGATGTGTTACAATCAGAAACATAACTGTGCCAAAATCATTAATTACATAAATAGAATTCGCGTTCAGCCACCGGGAACATCACTAAAATAATGGTATTTGAATGAACTCGTTACACTTCATCACGAACACACATATCCCGTTCAATTACCAGAACAGTATTCTAAAATTACAGGATTGGCAACACTGTGTCGTGGCAGTACGGATCACAAAAAATAACGAACATCACAGAGGCAATGGTAATATGGCGTACGAGTGATAGTGAGTGTATCTCGTATTTTTGTGGGCCATCCTCATGCTTTGACCTTCCGTACGTTGAGCTCCTCTGTGAACAGTGGACGTACGTCAGTTGGCATGTTACAGTGGTTAAAAGAACGAGTTCTGGATCGGACTGTGAATATTTGACCGCTACACTGAAAATAGAACTTCATGAACGTACATTTGTTAGTAGGTAGCCACTTCATGTTGTCTAATACAGTTACATGGTTATTGTGCTAAGATACTTATTTGAACTGACTAACGATGCCATTGATTACTGGAAAAAGAAAGAATCGTTCATTACAGTGTGTGCGATAATCGAGTATACTTTGTAACTAATGTTATAAGATCAATGGACGTAATGTTTCCGTGGTGTAGTGGTTATCACATCCGCCTAACACGCGGAAGGTCCCCGGTTCGATCCCGGGCGGAAACATTTTTATTTTTCAACTGAATAGTTAAATGGTTCCTTTCAACATATTGAAGTATTTCCCAAGAATGAAATTGATATCCTTTGTATTTAAATGTGATTTATGCCATTCGTATAACGCAACGAGCATGAAAGTTGAGATCAAAGAAAGGCAAAGGAAGTTTTCATAACGTTGCACATGAGGTAACTTATGTCTTAAGAGAGAACTTTTATAATCGATTCCAACTAGGTCCGCCTTTATGATGAGGTGGGCTCGATTCCCGACTGTGCCACGAAATTTGGAAAGTGGTACGAGGGCTGGAACGGGTTCCACTCAGCTTCGGGAGGCCAAATGAGTAGATGTGGATTTGATTCCCACCTCAGTCCTCGGAGTGGTTTTCTGTGGTTTCCCACTTCTTCTCCAGCCAAATGCTGGGATGGTACCTAACTTAAGGCTACGTCCGCTTCCTTCCCTCTTCCTTGTCTATCCCTTCCGATTTTTCCCATCCCCCACAAGGCCCCTGTTCAGCATAGCAGGTGAGGCTGGCTGGGCGAAGCACTGGACCTCCTCCCAGTTGTATCCTCCCGACCCATATTCACATGCTCCAGGACACTGCCCTTGAGGCGTTAGAGGTGGGATCCCTTGCAGAATCTGAGGGAAAAAACCAACCTGGAAGGTAAATGGATTAAGAAAGAAAAGAAAGTTTCCAACTACTGTAGGAGCATTTTATGTACAACATGTCGCCTGACTTGTTAAGTGCACCGGTAATCCAAGACTGATAATTCAATTTTAACATGGATATGTTTTGGGGCTACGGGTCTATCGTTATATATTGGTGTTCTGTGGGTCTATCTGGACTTGGCGTTATCAATTTGCGTAGACACAAAACCGACAGCGTGGTAAGCAGGCGACCAGCGTTCTTCATCTATCTGTACTAAGTTTTCGTCATCCTGTTACCGTGCGCCAGAACTCTGCCTTTATATACAGTAATGTATGTATAGTTCCGTTTCTAACCGGAAGTCACACATTGGCGCCAAATTGGTACGAATACAAACAGCTAATTAACGACATACAACACGAACGGAAACGTATATACTCGAATATAAGTCCAGAATCAATTATTCTTTGTAGCAACATTCATAACTTACATAGGATTAACAATAACGCATAGGTAACATATTTAGGAGAAGGCATAAAATAAAAATAGATCAATGCTCGAGCAGGTAAAACGCGATGAAATGAAATGAAATATATACCATCTAGAAGAACGCGTGTTGTTAATCGATTCAATTTCTCCTAAGGAAGGACAAATACTACAAAGGGAATACACCGCTCATTTCTGAGTCACTGTCGGCATTGTTGAAGTTTCACTCTCGCTTGACCGTAACGAGATAGGCTTAATGTCAACATAATCGTCTGTGATACTTTCCCTCTCCCAAGCTTCACTTATCTCGGATTGTGTCTTACAACCTGCCCTTACACGACCTACGTTTTCCGAAAGAATTCTTTCAACTTCCGAAGCTGTGAAGAGTCGGTTATTCACAGCTGCATATTCCTTCACTTGGGCCCATGTCAGTTCGATGGCGTTAGAACGGCAATGGTATGGTCGAAGGCGAACTACTTTATGCCCATGCCTCTAGGCTATTTCATCCACCACGTAAACTGGGTAGGCTACAAGGTCTTGTTTGTTTCACAAGATGCATGAGATCCCTCCCTTCCTCATATCATCGCTAACCGAAATATTGTGCTCCTTCAGCCACTCAATCAAATCATTATTTCTAACTGTCATTGTTGGTGCTTTGTCAAGAATGACCGAGTGAACAAAGACCGGGAAAACAACTGAGCACAAAACAACACGCAGTTAATCTATATATATAAAATAAGACTTTTGTCTGTACATTGCTCAGAATTTGAAAAGAATGGTATTTCTGTATCGGTCATGTCCACAGTAACAAGAAAATGCATTTTTTACTTTTCCGTAATTTCTGTCTGTCTGTCTGTATGTATGTATGTACACGCATGGTAGTTTAGGGGAAGGCCTGAAATTTAATTCTCAAATATTTATGTTATTAGTGGTCGTGTCTTAATGAAAATTGCTAGACAAAGATGGGAAATAATTCGCTACAATATAGGTTATACACGCTGAGAAAAATGGTAGTTTAGGGGAAGGCCTAGAATTTAATTGTCAAATATTTATTTTATTAGTGGTCGTATCTTCACGAAAATTGGTATGCAAAGTCGGGGAATAGGTCGCTATAATCTAGGCTATCAATAATGTTATTCGCACTGAGTGAAATGGTAGTTTAGGGGAAGGCCTGAAATGTAATCTATATATAAAATAAGTGTTTTGCCTGTGCATTGCTCAGAATTTGAAATGAATGATATTTCTGTATCTGTCATGTCCACAGTAACAAGGAAATGCATTTTTTACTTTTCCGTAATATCTGTCTGTCTGTCTGTCTGTCTGTCTGTCTGTCTGTCTGTCTGTCTGTCTGTATGTATGTATGTATGTATGTATGTATGTATGTATGTACACGCATCAATAGAAAACGGCTGAAGAGAATTTAATGAAAATCGGTATGTAATGTCGGGTGATGAACCACTGCAATCTAGGCAACAAATTATTTTATTCACGTTGAGTTAAATGGTAGTTTAGGGGAAGGCCTGAAATGTAATTCTCAAATAAGTTATTTATGTTATTAGTGGTCGTATCGATAAATACTACATAACTAACATAACTTTAGTTATGTCGTAAGTTAGTAGTAGTTATGTAAGAAGTTATTATATTTCCGATCACTTATGTCTTATACATTGTTACCGTACCGCATATAATCAGAGATATTCATGAATTTGGATTTTTGTTACTAAGTCCATGTCAGCGCCGAGTCACGAGAAAATGGGTAAACAGAATTTAGCGAAAATCGGTATGTAAAGTCTGAGAATAAGGAACTACAGTCCACGATATAAATAATTTTGTAGGACACCCTAATATCACAGAGTCGAAAGAAAACTAATGTGAAGGCCTGCAATATCGAAAGCTCATAAACTTTATCAACAATAACATTACATTGACCATTGTTTGTTGTGACGTGCTTTTTGTCTTCTGTTTCGTCTCATCCCCGATAGATAGGATTACTGCAGCGTACCGAGGTTTTTTTTATTTGCTTGACGTCGCACCGACACAGGTAGGTCTTATGGCGACGATGGTATAGGAAATGAATAGTGGTGTGAAGGAAGCGGCCTTGGCTTTAAGGTACAGCCTGGTGTGAAAATGGGAAACCACGGAATACCATCTTCAGGGTTGCCGGCAGTGGGGTTCGAATCCACTATCTCCCGGATGCAAGCTCACAGCTGCGCGCCCCTAATCACACGGGCAACTCGCCTGGTCGTACCGACTGTAACAGCCTGCCTGCAAATTGGCGGGAAGTAGATGGGGAGTAAGATAACTTTCTTCTTTAGCATGCCATTCCTCTGGTTCATACATTTTCTGATATATCTGGTACGTAACACACTGGTTCATCATAGTATTCGAACTATTCAATCCCTACTCTGAGGCACTGATTGGAATGAGTAGTGTGCATATTTAACGGAATAATGACAGAGGAGTGTTCACGGCAGTCTGCGACCTGGTTATTCCATCTCTGGGACTTTGGACTCTTAGATCGGCACCGTAGTACTGTTCGTTGAAAGTGAGAAAGTGTGCGGTTTTTCATTTGATCGAGTATTTTATATGATAACATTGCTTTCAATCGATACATTCCTACTGACGTTTTTGTAATGACCTATGGTGAATTCAGTTACGAAAACCACCAAGTCAGTCTTTCTGAGAATCCCGTAGCGAAGCACGGGTACATCAGCTAGTATATAATAATTTCGTGTGGTTATTTCTAGCCGAGTGCAGCCCTTGCAAGGTAGACCCTCCGATGAGGGTGGGCGGCATCTGCCATGTGTAGGTAACTGGTGTTATTGTGGTGGAGGATAGTGTTATATGGCGCGTGAGTTGCAGGGATGTTGGGGACAGCACAAATACCCATCCCCCGGGCCATTGAAATTAACAAATGAAGGTTAAAAACCCCGACCCGGCCGGAAATCGAACCCGGGACCCTGTGAACCGAAGGCCAGTACGCTGGCCATTCAGCCAACGAGTCGAACATCACACAGCTGACAGCACGTGGTTATCGTAAACGACAGATCGACAACACTGGTAACCGGAACTAGAGTCTAAAGGGCCCTTTACACGCTCAGACATTTACACAGACCTGTCTGTACAGACCGTGTTTGTGCAGACAAGTCGTTGCGTGTAAATGAATCGCCGACCGTAATTTTGGTCTGTACTGCGGTCTGTGTTTGGCCTGTGCCAAGTCTGGCGGAGTTTGAATTAACACAGACCACGCACAGACAAGTCTGAGCGTGTAAAGCTTACGCAGACAACGCTGCAGACAGATAACACAGTCCTTCGTCTGGGAGCGTGTATGTAGTGTTGTACTGTAGCGTAGTGTTTGCTCTCAATACAGAAACAGCTATGAGTGAGTTTACTCAAGATTCGCGTAATTGTACCCGTACATTTATGACTGAATTCATAGAACTCTATAAATCATTCCCAAGAGTTTGGAAGATCAAGAGCAAAGGATACAGTGTCCGCAATGAAGAAAACGCGGCATATGATGTATTAGTTTCTAAACTAACATTTCCTTATCACAACTTGTCCATCTATCACGATATTAAACATTAAAATTAAGCCTACTAACTATTTACACCCAATCTTGATATTGTATTTTAATTAATTAATTGATTCATTCATTCCATTTTGTCCTAGATGTTAACAGTGTTATATGATCTAGGACAACATGCAGGCCTATCTTAACACTTCGTGAGTTCAATTAGTGCTTCATGTCATAATTCTGTACCTGATCCAGTTATACCACAATTACAACACACATTGCGAATGACTGCATGAATAGATAAATGAATGAATGATTGCACGATTGAATTGTATTCATGCATATTTGCATGTCCCAATAAATACTGCTACTGTTCTCTCCCTGTCACGGATAACCACCAGATGAAAAGAGAGCCCTTATTTTTGATGGGTGGATGAATAAATGAATGAATGAATGAATGAATGAATGCACTCAACTTACAGTTACGGAACTCCAGCAGCTGAGGAAGGAACACGCAATCTATTTTACCTAAGCAAAATAATGCCTTTGAATTCTCACCTTTAAATATTCCTCTCTTAGAACGTCATATATAGCACGCCATGTTTCCGGAATGATGTGGCTTAAAGATGGAGACACTATAGCAGAAAATTTAAGGTCCGCATAGCTTTTTCCCGTTGCCAGAAACCTCAATGTTACTACAAGTCTTTCTAAAGTGCTTATCGATTCTCTCATTACACTGTCTTCTCTCCTTAATTATACGCTGTGACATACTGCAACAGGACTAAGAATTTCTCTTCGTCCATTCTCAAGTAGTTAAACCAGTCATCTTTTTCCAATTTTAACTCCTTCAAAAGATCAACGTGCGAAAGCGAAACGTGTTGTAGAAGCCAGTCTTTTGTCCGTCCACCTTCTACGTTGTGATTTCTTCCCCTTTTTAACTTCCGAAATAACAACACTAGACAGAAGTACCACTTTGTGAGGCGGCTACACACGTTACGGTATAACTGTGCGATTTAACTGCACCAACCGAACTGCGGAGATTTATCTCACGTGTGGATGGTATAAATCGTTGCAGTTATTTCTGCTTGCACAGTTCATCGGAGCAAGTTCATTTTTCTAACCAATAAAACTGTGTCGATTGCGTTTACACAGTTTTATCGCAACGTGTGGACCGTGGCGGCTGCCGATCGCTCAGTTCAAGTGAGTCACTCGTTAAGATATCACAACATGTCTCAGGAAGACCAAAGCGGATATCGTGAGCATTTAGAAGCTTTCATTGAATGCTATAGAAATGAATCTTGTCTCTGGCAGACGAAGTCTAAAGATTATCACAATCGGAACAGAAAAGACGCCGCCTACAGTAAGTTGATTGAAAAATATAAATTAATTGACTGCAAAGCCAACAGAGACGTTGTTGTAAAAAAGATTAACAATCTTAAGAGTTCTTACAAAAAGGAGTTAAATAAAGTTAAACAATCTAAAATAACGGGGTCAGGCACCGACGAGATACACACTCCGCGTTTGTGGTACTTTCATCTCTTGGACTTCTTATATGAACAACACATACTACATGTAACGCTAAGAATAATTTTCTCGTAAAATCAACGTTAAGGCGGCTACACACGTTACTGTATAACTGTGCGAAACCGATAACTGGAATATATTATCTGCAGCTGTCTTGGAGCCTTTTCCCCGATATATAAGATGCTTAAAGGAAATTCTGCAATATCCTGTAAATTGCCATGTGACAGTTGTACTTCTAATTGTGTGGTACGAAGCGTAACTCATTTAATAAATTTACGTGTGAATATTGTTTTCTCTGTAGTAGCCAATCTTTAGACCACACGCTGCGTGTCTTCTTTTGCTTTTTCATTATACACACACACAGGCCCAACACCGGTAGTACATCATCATCGTCCGTCGATGACATGTTGCTCCGATAAATGCCTGATGAGGTGATGAGAACTGTCGATCGACGCAGTTATCTGTACCGTGTGGAGGCTATAGGGCTTTCAGTTTTACTGCGCAGTTCATCGTTGCAGTTAAATCGCACAGTTATACCGTAACGTGTGTAGCCGCCTTGGAAGGAAGCGGCCGTGGCCTTAATTAACGTAAACCTCCAGCATTTGCCTGGTGTGAACATGGGAAACCATCTTCAGGGCTGCCGACAATGGGGTTCGAACCCACTATCTCCCGGATGCAAGCTAACAGCTGCGCGACCCTAACCGCACGGCCAACTAGCCCAGTACCATTTTTATTGGCCGTAGATATTGATAGGTGTCGCTATCTTGTGACATGACATGGGGATGATGTGTAAGTCATGAGTCATGATGTTACATGTTTCTTTCGACTTTCTTTATCTACCCCCTGGGTGGAGAGGAAGGATGCATTATCCAGAACCTCCTGCATGTCGTAAGAAGCTTCTAAGAAGGGAACAACTCGCTCTCTCGTCTTCTAAGTCCACAAACACATCTATGATTCTTTGCTTTTCCGTGTAGTGGAGAAATTTACATATACTGTACTTCTTTTTGTAAATAATAATGGCGTGTGTTTTTGAGAAAACAAAGAAATGGATTTTCTGGCCACAACGAACCACTATTAAATGTACTATGGCAAATTCCTTTAAACGTCAGTTTGAAAATTGCACGTGCATTATAGATTGTAGTGAAGTGTGCTGTGAAAGATCTCAAAGTATTCGTCGAAGAATTTTAATGTTCTCTCATTATAAAATTTCATTCACTATAAACTTTATGGTTGCCATTACTCCAACAGGTTATGTTTTATAAATGTTATGGTGGAAGAGCGACGGACATGTACATTACCGTACATTCCGGTATACTAAATCATATTCAACCAGGAGACCTTGTTATGTGTGATAAAGGGTTCCCACAGATAAGAAAACGTGCATTGAAAATAAGAATGCAGTAATAGCACAGTCTAATACATACAGTCGCGAAGCTCTGATGATATTTTTCATCCGAGGCGACTACAGCGCTCCAAGCGGCGAGGTAGAGGCAACTTGCTAGCAGACAACAGGGAACGAATTACCACTACAGTCTAAAATGGTCATAACTTTTGAACCATTCATGCAAATAGTGTCCTGACAAGGATATTGCTATCCTTAATAAATAGTGGAGGAGGTCAAACAATTTATTTCGATGAGGAGTTCGAGAATAATATCGAAATATTTATTTAATCTTAAGGAGTTTGTTTTTTTTTACCGTGGACTATACCATAAAATCGTTTCTAGAGGGCAACCGGTTCGAAATAGGTATATACCATCGCGCACTTTTTGTAGAGGTTTCTATGCTCTACAATTCGTACGCTTACACTTGGGGTCTATCGTTGACGGTTCACGCAGCGTAAGCCAAGAAAGCAAGTGACTGGCGGACCGACATTGAACCTGCCAAGTTGGGCTATGAAGCCCAGCACTCTACCAGCCACAGATAGTACTCATGGCAACAGAAACATCACAGGCAATTAAAAGATCATCAGAATCCAAAGAACTGGATGTACTATCGTAGCTTGCCATCGGACGAAGTGAACGTGAGGACAGTGTGTTTCCTGCAGTGACATCATGAACCTTCCCTCCACGCCGACTCAGCTGACGTGAAGTGACAGTAGTGTGTTTCCGCCTTAAATGTATTACCACAAATTGATATAATGAACTACCGGTACCTGTATAAAGAAAAAGGAAGTCAAGTTTATTAAGTGTGGACACAATGTTAAATGAAATGTTGTTAAATGTTAATCAGTCGAAACCGGCCTTAAGGTAAACTGAGCTTACTAACCTTGGTTTTGCACCGAACCCTCTTCCGTTATTATCCTGGAATTTCCTACCCGGAACTCTCACTCGTTACATATCTTTGTTATCGCAGCACGCAATCGTTACCAGTTATTGAGGACATTCAAAAGTGTCTGCAATCATCGCACGGAGAAGTAGCTGCGGCAGCTAGAGATAGGTCGAACAAAGTGATCCGTTCAAATCCTGACTTCGAAGTTGTCAAACTTATACAGGGTGTTAGGGGTATACGTGCAGATATTAAGCTAGACGGCAAAGAAAAATACATCTCACAATATATGCTATGTACTTTTTACCTTGTCCTATTAGTTTGCCCATAACTGAGCCAAATATTTCAGGACCTAATGTGTTTTGAACGGCCGTAGCAGGATATGCCGGTTACGTCATTCTGTCCACGCGTAGTGGAAGCACAGTAGCAGAGTATAGGGCTTGTTGAACCTGTTTCTTATCGCAGGCCAACGCATGTTGTTGTGCACTTCCCCTAAAGCCTTGGCAAGTAGGAGAGGATGACTCACGTGCCAAGCCACTTGCTGTACTCGAAAAGCGGTCTAGGGTACTCTGTGTGAAATGTACACAGAATTCTTACAGTGACCTCGAAGATACGTACCAGCACATACATGCGAATCAAGTATTGCGTAGTTGTGTGTGATTTTTAAGACGTCAATGGCATTACTCAGTGATCCCAGCTGACAAAATGAAAGGAAATAATTAATAAGTAAATTAAAAATGAGCGCAACATTTCTGTGCTCTTATTGCGACAGTCCACGATGAATTTCTGACAATAGACAATGCGAGTTTTCTATACTTATTCATAAACTTTTCAGGTCAGTGAAAGGACGGTGGACACTGAAAGAAAAGGTTGTAAGTATTCAGTCATACTGTTATTAATGAGACAGATTTCAAAAACCGTAGCTGCAAATATGCGTGAACATTGCTCGAAGGAAAAATAGCTACTGTGGATTTGCTTTGCTAGTTACTTTACGTCGCACCGAGACAGATAGGTCTTATGGCGACAATGGGACAGGAAAGGGCTAGGAGTGGGAAGGAAGCGGCCGTGGCCTTAATTAAGGTACAGCCCCAGCATTTGCCTGGTGTGAAAATGGAAAACCACGGAAAACCATCTTCAGGGCCGCCGACAGTGGTGTTCGAACCTGCTATCTACCGAATACTGGATACTGGCCGCACTTAAGCGACTGCAGCTATCGAGCTCGGTCTACTGTGGAATTGCCGCCGGGCATTTCTAATAGAAGGCTTATTCTTCTTTTTCCTAATCTGTTTACCCTCCAGGGTTGGTTTCCGGACTCACCACTACCGCCTCAAGGGCAGTGTCCTGGAGCGTGAGACATTTTCCTAATCTGTTTACCCTCTAGGGTTGGTTTCCGGACTCACCTCTACCGCCTCAAGGGCAGTGTCCTGGAGCGTGAGACATTGGGTCGGGGGATACAAATGGGGAGAATGACCAGTACCCCGTCCAGGCGGCCTCACCTTCTATGCTGATCAGGGGCCTTGCGGGGGAATGGGGAGATTGGAAGGGATAGACAAGGAAGAGGGAAGGAAGCGGCCGTGGCCTTAAGTTAGGTACCATCCCGGCAATTGCCTGGAGAAGTGGAAAACTACGGGAAACCACTTTCAGGATGGCTGAGGTGGGAATCGAACCACCTCTACTCATTTGACCTCCCGAGGCTTAATGGACCCCGTTCCAGCCCTCGTATCACTTTTCAAATTTCGTGGCGAAGGTGGGAATGGAACACGGGCCTCTGGGGGGTGGCAACTAATCACACTAACCACTATACTACAGAGGTGGACAGAAGGCTAATTACTGGACTGTAAGTGCCGATAGGTAATGTAACGGACCCGTTTAATTAAAACTTCCGTAATAATAATGTTACTACTACTACTACTACTACTACTACTACTACTACTACTACTAATATCTTAACGTTTCACTAACTAATTTTCACGGTTTTCGGAGACGCTGAAGTGCCAGAATTTTGTACCGCAGTACTTTTTTAAATGCAAGTAAATCCACAGACACGAGACAGGCGTATTTCAGCACCTTCAAATACCACCGAACTGAGCCGCCATCGAACCTGCCAAGGTGGGATCAGAAGACCAGCGCTCTATCGTCCGAGCTACTCAGACCGCCATTGGAGCTTAGAGTAAGTTGATCGTGCGGTTAGGGGCGCGCAGCTGTGAGCTTGTATTCTAGTGATAGTGGGTTCGAACTCCACTGTCGGCAGCCAGGAAGATGGTTTTTCGTAGTTTCCCATTTTCACATCAGGGAAATGCTGGGACTGTACCTTTATTAGACTTCGAACGCTTCCTTCCCACTTGTATCCCTTTTCTCTCCCATCGTTGCCGTAAGACCTATCTGTGTCGGTGCGACGTAAAGCCCCTAGCAAAAAGACCTATCTGTGTCGGTGCGACGTAAAGCAAAATAGCAAAAAACTACTTCTACGGTTTTCTGAGACGCTGAGGTGCCCGAATTTAGTCCCGCACGAGTTCTTTTTATGTACCAGAAAATCTGCCGACACGAGGCTGACGTGTATTTGAGCACCTTCAAATACCACCGGACTGGGCCAGAAGTTGGAGTCAAAAGGCCTGCACCTCAACCGTCTGAGCCACTCAGCCCGGAAGGAGGTACGAAATATAGGTACGTTTAATTTATTTAGTTGTATAACATGTCCATTATTCATTTGAAACTAAACGTTCGATGTGTTTCGATAATTCAATTCCGATGCTACTCATTTGGGCATCCCATGACTGTTTTCGTTGGCGTAAGGAACTGCCATCTTTCTTCTACCTTTACGCAATGCACAACGGGGATCGTACCGTATTTCACGTCCTGGCGCGCTTATCCCAACCAATAATTATATCAGTCGTACTGGTCCCGCACCGATAAAGGTTTTCAGGTCATTTCCATACTCACTAGACCACGGGGCTGATGACCACAGATATCCCAACCCCCTAAATGACAAAACAGCAAATGAACCAGTATTAACGCTGAGAATTCGGTACATCTTCAGGGTCCGAAACCGATGACCAGGGTTGTCTGAAGCCCCTAAGACGGAAACTAAATACTGACAACAACGAACCCAGTCTGGCGAGAATGTAACGTAATATGGCATACACTACTGTAGTAGTCACCTTCAGCTGTTATCATAGCTCAGTGGCTCTTAAACATAAAACCAGTTTGACAAGTATGTTACGTAACATCACGTGCAATACATTGGCAGCGTTCAGCTGTTACAGTAGCACACTTGCTTGTAAACATAAACAGAAACCAGTTTGGCACGAATGGCGCGTGACTCGCCTGTTCTCAATGCGAAGCTATTCATTCACAAGAACAAGTCATACTACCTATTCTAAAAACATCGTATCTTTTTGCTCTCGAAAATAACTTCCGAGGATTACTAAAAGTTTGATATATAGTGGTTCGTCACATCGTTCTCTATTGCTAGAAGAAATATCTGCAGGTATACACCTAACACCCTGTATAAGACGCATTGTGGTGAAAATGTAAAAGACGTACAATTTGACCTCACTTTGTCCTAAATGTCTTCATTTAAGTATGCACCTGTCACTTCCTGTGACGCAGTAAGGTCATTTTCTGTGTTTGAGAATATGCTAACAGATAAACGGATGAGCTTAAATATAGACAATTTGGAGAAATTACGGTAGTTGTACAATGTTTCAAAAGGAACTGAATTTTGATAGTGCTTGTTCAGTTTATTATGCATGTTTTGCCATATGACAGTGCACGAATGCATGCATATTTTGAGATTTGATAGTGCATGGAATTCCGGGCTCTACTCATACTAACTGACTAACGGTCGATAAGATGACTGCCCGATTGGTCTGGCGAGACGCGGCTCGTAGTGACACTCCATTTGTTTAAATCGTCAGGAGGGCATAATAAAGAGCCTCGACAGCAAGTGAGTCATTTGAACAAGTAGTGCCTTGACGCTTTTACTGTGCTGCACTGGGTACCTGCGTTGAGTTCTAGGAGGGGCATTTATATAAATACAATTATTTGTCCATACACCATAGAGGTTAATAGAACAGCAGCACAGTTAATTCTTGATTATAACTGTGACGCATAACAACACACTGTTTATTTCAACTCTCAACTATATTATTTAAAATACGGTTCACAAGGAGTTTACAAGTCAATGTTATATGGATTAGTAGTTCAAGAATACCGTCTATGTCGCAAGCCATGTTATTACATGTAGCAACACTGTCCTCCTGTCAAACGGTAGGATTACTGCAAGCATATGACAACCCATAAACGGATCTTTTAGATGTTACTTTTTCCACAAATAAACATAATGTTACGGAACTTAAATAACCTAGATACATACGAATCAGTGAATATAAACCAGAGAAATAGTAGATCCTAATATAGAGAACTATAATAATTTACTTGCGTCAGTATTATCCGCCTTGTACTACCAGCGGGAATTACGAAGAGAAAATATGCATTACGATATCAAAACCACTAACGAAATCTTGTATTCGAGATCCAGTACTTTTCCTACCTCCTTGCAATATCGTTTCTCCGCGATTCGGGATCTTGGTTTTCGCCTGGTGTACTACTCCTTCGGTATGGCGACAAATTAGGGACTTACAGGGCTCTGTATTTTCAGTCAACTTAGGAAATCTAAGAGTCAGTTTTATAAACACCATGTCCGGCTCCATGGCTAAATGGTTAACGTGGTTATTATTAAGCGTATGGAATTTACAGAATGGACAAGTATATAATTATACAAAAGAAAAACCTGCAAAGAATACAAGGTAAGTAGGGAACAATTACACATGAATATCTAAATTGTTTATCCACTGCACTAGGGATACTGAGACATCAGCAAAGTCTTTTCGGTCTCCACCATAAGCACGCAGAGGGCATTCGTCCATTATATGATGCATGGTCTGGACTAAAGCACCACAATCACACGCTGGAGAGTCCCTGAAGCCCCACTGGTGAAGGGAGAATGCAGATCTTCCACAATTTGTGCGGAACCTGTTTAGTGATGCCCACGTTCTTCTTGGCAAGCTGAAACCAGCTGGGGCGTGGTTTGGATTAAAGAGGCTTGGCCACTCCGGAGCTGTACGAATCCATTGCTCTTTCCATTCTTCTTTTAAATTGAAACCAGCATCCATTAGATTCTTAGCTGTTTTCATCGGTGGCTTACGGGATTTCAGCCCTTGTCTCCAGAGATCTGCAACATCTCTATGGATAGGTAGAGTTGGATTGGACATGATCTTATTATATTCTTGAACAAGGGCTCTTAAACGTCGCAGGCTTGGTGGAGCAATGTGGGACAGGACTGGCAGCCAGTGCGTTGCAGTAGGCTTCAGAGTACCAGAGATGATACGCATGGTGGTGTTAAGTTGTACATCGACTTTCTTCACGTGGCAACTGTTAAGCCATACTGAAGAGCAGTATTCAGCTGCAGAATACACGAGGCCAAGCGCAGTATGTCGTAATGTGTCCGCTGAAGCATCCCATGAAGTTCCACACAATTTAAACAGAAAATTATTACGTGATCTCAACTTAGATCCGAGGTTTTCAAGATGCTTTCTATAAGATAGGGTTCGGTCAAGCGTTACCCCGAGGTACTTTGGGTTAGGATTGTGCTTTAGCACTGAGCCATTGAAGCGTACTTGGAGTTTTGTATTAGCCAACTTGTTGTGGAGATGGAAGCAAGCAGATTCTGTCTTATTCATACTGGGTTGTAGTCTCCAGTTTCGGAAGTAAGAGCTAAGTGTATCCAGGTCAGACGTCAGGATGGCCTCGGCAAGGCTGAGATCTGGATGTTGAATGGCAATGGCTAGGTCGTCTGCATAAGAGAATTTTACTGATTTTGTCTCAGGAATATCTGATATGTAGAGATTGAATAGAAGAGGTGCCAATACTGATCCCTGGGGAAGGCCATTTTTTAGTTTCCTAAGACGACTAATGTCATCATACATGACAACACGGAAGAGCCTTTCGGTTAGCATATTGTTGATCAGTGTGGTTACAGTTTTGCAAGGGATAACTCGTTGCAGCTTCAACATCAAACCTTGCCTCCACACAGTATCATATGCAGCCTTTAGATCTACAAAGACTGCAGATGTTTTAGAGCCCCTTTGAAAACCAGCCTCAATGTGAGTTGTTAGTGCTAGCACCTGGTCAACACAGCTTCGGTTCTGCCTGAATCCAGCTGCTCTACTGGGATCACTTCATTAATGGCCGAACTAATTCTGTTGTACACAAGTCTCTCAAGGAGTTTATAGCAAACACTCAGCAATGCTATTGGTCGGTAGCTATCGACTTGGTCTTCCGGTTTACCGGGTTTCAGAATTGCAATGATCTTGCTTATCCGGAATTCATTTGGCAGATGCCCAGACGATAAGATATTAGAGTAGAATTTAGCCAACCAGAGCCTTGTGTTTGGACCACTATGTATCAGAAACTCAGGAAATATCCCATCAAAGCCAGCAGCTTTACCAGGTTTGAGGCTTTTAATAGCAGTATCTACTTCCAGATGTGAAAATGGTTCCGAGTATATGGAGTTGTCCTGCAAGTTGCTTTTCTGTTGTTTGAGCAACTTCTTTACTTGGACGGTATGTTTCTCATCAGAGGGCGCTCGTGACATTTTAACAATATGTTCAGCTACTAGGTTGGGGGTGATGCAACCATTTCTCTTGTGGCAGGTTCTGCTTCCGGTAAGTTTCCTGAGAAGACTCCAGGCTTTTCTGCTGGACTGTTTGAAGTCCATAGTCTCAACTGTATTGTTCCACTTCTGCTGTCGAGATTCATCTAAACTCTGTAACAGAGCACTTGATATTTCAGGATCTCCACCCTGTAAATACTCCTCATAGAGTGTCTCACATGTTTCATTCCATCCAGGGATATACTCTTTCTGTAGCCCTCTAGGAATATATTTCTTGGCAATTGAGATAATAAGTCCAGCAAAACGTTCGTAGTTAGACTGAATAGGCGGTATGAATCGGACACATTTGTCAAGATCTTCTGAAAAGCAATCCCACTTGGCTTTATTTAAATTCCAGCGTGGTCGAGGTGTGCTTTTAACCAAAGGTATTTGTATTCCTGTAGTTATCATGACAGGTCTGTGTTGACTGTGGGGAAAGTTTTCCATTACTTTCCTTGCAGTAGGCAGGACAATACCGTTTACATTTTCAGTGACAAAGCAAAGATCAGGATTGTATTCTCTCTTCCAGCGGGCTGACTTAAAGGTTCCTCTATCTTTCACATCGAAAACCAGGTGTAGATTATTAGCTTCAGCCCAGGTGACTAGTTGAGAGCCACATTCATCTGCATCATCATATTTCCAGTTCGGATGGTGACTATTGAAATCTCCGACATATATTGCTGGATGATTCTGGGTGAGGAGCACTTCATTTGACCAAGCCACAGATGGTGGTTTATATACATTTACCACTTTGATGCCCGATATGTCAACAATTACCACGTGAACATCATCAGTTACCGTTGCTGAAATGAGCCGAACATCTTGTAGATTTGAACGAGCATAGGTTGCTGCCCCATACGCTTGGTGGTAGGTTGCCCCAATAGCGATATAACCAGGAATTTTTCCTCTCGATCTTAGCTGTTCCTCAGTCGCAGTATGAGTTTCTTGAATGGTCACTAAATCGATGTTGTTTTCAAGAAGGATTCTGGAAAGATGTTCACTCTTCGATCTGGATATGCCTTCGATGTTTATTTGGCATATTCGTAAAGAAGGTCCTAGTATCTTTGCAGGTTGGTCCTGAGAAGGACCATTTGCAGAAGTTCTCTCTGAGTCCATTTGACCAGGAGATCAACGTCTGTTGATAGTTTGGCTGCCGATTTGTTGTTGCTCGCTTAGCACCACCCGGGGAACACGTGCAGGGCAATGTGGAGGTAAATCCTGCGGACGTGAGCAACGTTCATGCCTTTGGGCACAGGGGTCACGGGTTCGATTCCCGGCAGGGGCGGGAATTTTACCCATGATTGGTTAATTTCGCTGGCACGGGGGCTGCGTGTAGGTGTCGTCTTCATCTTCATTTCATCCTCATCACGACGCGCAGGTCGCCTACGGGAGTCAAATCAAAAGACCTGCACCTGGCAAGCCGAACATGTCTTTGGACACTCCCGGCACTAAAAGCCATCTGGTTGTTCCATTCACATCTGCTATAAAGTCCTTCTCATTAACGATTAATGTTGTTATTAGATAACAATCTTTTCGTAGGACGGCTTGAATCCACTTCTGTTTTCTTGCCTCTTCTTCATGGAACAAAAATGTGAACACCGTTCCACTCAACTTCACACTGTTAACATACTTCGTACTCGCTGCCCAGCAACACATTTTCTACGAATCTGAAATTATGTGAATAAATATTAGTTGAAAATGAGTTCAAAATACGCTATTAGCCTTAGATATGATGTGTACTACAAAATATAGGAAACACTTATTCTTTCAGCAGTTCCTTTTAAATCGTAAGGGATTTCATGAGCGCTGTAATAATTAGTGAAACTGAATTTTAGTTACGATCACATTCAATTAAATTATATATTTACTATAAATATTAACATGCAAGCTGTTATTTACTACATTCCTCTCAAACTTTCTCTACGTTGCCAGTTCTACGAACATTGTGGCTTGTAAGCTGCCTTGAGCTATCCATTCTTCTTCTTCTTCTTCTTAATATTTGATGCATTTCGCCACCAGTCTTATATACAGGGTTTCCATAAAAGAACTCCAGGATTTTAAAAATTCATAACTTAATAACTGTAGAAGATAGCAAAATGTAGTCAATTTCTATGAAACGAGTAGCTCATCAAGTCTTACTCATACCAATTGGGAATGTTTTCATCAACAGTTGGCAGCGCTGAGGAGCGTTGACCTTGAAACAACGTAGCGGCAGTCAGTGCTCTCTGGATTGCCGCGCTATGGCGACGCCGCAACAAAAGGCTCAATGTGTTATTTGGCTAATAAAAACTCATCCTGTTGTCACGGTACAAAGAATCTTTCGACGTAATTATGGTGTCTACTTCCAACAAGATGGGGCACCGCCACACTTCACTTTGCGTGTGCGTGAGGCACTTGACGCTCGACTCGGCAACATATGGTTTGGAAGGGAAGGACCTATTCCATGGCCTCCAAGGAGCCCTGATATGACTCCGTTGGACTTTTTCTTCTGGGGGCATATCAAGAATCTTGTGTATGCGGAGAAAATTCGTGATGTTGGCCATCTCAGGGAACGAATAATCAATTGTGTGGCAACCGTTCCCTCAGACATGCTGGCCAGGACATGGGAAGAGGTGGAATACCGTTACGATGTGTGCCGTGCCACTAAAGGGGCTCACATTGAACTTTATTAAATTGTTAAAAAAAACTTTAAAATGCAACCTTTCCAACCATGTATTAAACATTAATATAAGTTTTTTTACTTCATTACATTATTTTGCCTCAAAACCCCGAAGTTCTTTTATGGAAATCCTGTATAATAAAGAGAAAGTTTTGTGAGTGGATGTAGTTGGGACAGTTCTAAAAAGTGGAGAAAGCCTATAGGATATCTCGTCCAAATAAGTAGTACTAACGCTGGGAAAAAGTTAGAGACACAGGTATATATAGGGTTCTACCTTCTTCACGCCAGTGTGATCCATCACGGCGGCTTTCTACCTAAACACAAACGCTTTACGTCCCACTAACTACTTCTACGGTTTTTGGAGACGCCGAGGTGCCGGAATTTAATTCCGCACGAGTTTTTTACGTGGCAGTAAATCTACCGACACGAGGCTGGCGTATTCGAGCACCTTCAAATTCCAGCGGACAGAACCAGGATCGAACCTGATAGGTGTGGTCAGAAGGCCAGCGCCTCAACTATCTGAGCCACTCTGCCTGGCTAAACACAGACAAGACCGGGTCGACATATGAGGGGTTGCATATTAAAGATGAATGTTTGCCTTCGGAAAAGAAAAATTAGATAGCATTTTGTCAGTAGGATGTAGTACAAGACACGAATTTTGTGAAAGGAGTGGGAAAGTTATATCTAACGTAGGATATAGAATTCGTTTACAGATTGGTTCGTGAATAGGACATTTGAATATTATATGGTTTATTGTACCGATTTCAAGTCTACAAGGACACATGTTCGAATCGACTAATTTCATAAGAAAAGGATGGGAAGGGGTGCAGGAATGGTTTAATCTTATACGAATGATAATTGATATGTGTCAACGTGTGTAATTGTTCTGAAGGAACCAAGGTTTTAAAGGGTCTAGGGTAATAGCGGAATTATAGCTTATCAAATGATCTCACTGTCGAGATATCACATCGGATGCCGCCGCTATAAGGAACGTTGGTAGCACAGCGAAAGAAACTGAGCATCCAATGTCGGGTTTTATTTCCCGAGCTCAGGGGAAACAGTCGTCTTGTGCAAATTGAATTCAAACTCGCGGAGACAGGTCGTACAATACTGGCATAGTACGTCTTGCGCACATTACGGTACTGTACGGGCATACCCTCTCGACTTGATTTTGGCCTCTCTTCGCCTCGCTTCACACACGAACGATTCAAAAGGAGAGAATTCTCGATAACAGAGGCAACAGAAGATGTGCGCACACGAGCTTTTGTTAGGTTTGTAAAGCAATAGCAAGGGCTGGTGGATTGAAATCCTGTCTGAAGTATAACGAAGGCTGTGTGGGCGAGGACGGTATTAAGGAGGATCTGACGAACGAAACATTTACTTCATATCATTGTTTCAGTACACACACACACACACACACACATTCCAAGAAACAGACCTACTCTATACAATTTAAAGAATACTATTAAAAGTAACTAATCCAAGGTGCTCTTCTGAGGTTGCTGGAGCAACCCAGGCATGGGCCTTCCTGACGCCACGGGATGAAGCTCACCCTTCCGAGCAGCTAAGCCACTGACAGTGCTGAGAAATAATCATAATACTAGTAGACCCGTGCTGCTAAGCAGCATTCCTTATACACAGGTCATATAACTCGTCTTGATATGCGTGTCGTAGTCATATCGTTTTGTCTGCACGTTCCAATAGCTTTCTGAACATGTATTACCGGTACATAATAAGTGATTCATTCGTAATGTAGTTTATAACACTGCCATACTGCTTCCACCATTTGGCCGTGGCTGAATAACGGTTGAGGTAAGTAGACACCCACTTTTTTCAAGAGCTTTTTTCTGTTCTTGATCACTGGTAATGGTCATACAGAAGGCTGGTCGACTTGATACCTTCCCGTCTGTACATACGTCGATGTTTTCTATTGCCAGCATGTAAGTTATTAGGAAAGTTCTGCCATCTGCAGAGTACAGTATATTTAGAACAACGAGCTAGAAAGAGGACTATAGAGTGGCTAACATGGCTGCTACAGCGCTCTGGGTGGTGCCAAGACGAAATAGCGACTCCATAGTTTAAGCGCCTTTCTTCCGCTTACGATGCGTTACTTTTAATAGATTAGGTCGAATAAATTATGCTCTCTACGTGTGTGGCAAGCTAATGCATAAATTGTAGGAAAAACACGACGAATGTAATCATATTTCAAATAAGATTTTTTTTTTTTTTTACTAAAGTACACAGTTATGGGCGATTAGCAGAATTACGTTGCCTGTGTAGCACAATCCAGCACGTGTAGGGTAGGCCTACTTTTATTTTCTTGTAGGAACTGACCAGACAGCCAGACATGATGAACTGTATCCTGCCTGGCTGAGTGACTCAGACGGTAGAGCGCTGGATTTCTGAGCTAAGTTGGCATATTTGGTATTTGAAGGTGCTCAGATACGTCACCCTTCTATCAGTAGATTTACTAGCACGGAAGGGAACTCCGGCGGGACATATGTCCGCCACTTCAACGTCTCCGAAAACCGTACTAAGTAGTTGGTAGGACGAAAAACTAATAACACTATTTATTATTACATTACATTTCCCCAGCATTTTGAAAAAGAAGTAATGTGAACAAATACTTATTTTTCGTAAATTATTATTAGTTTTACGTCCTACTAACTACTTTTTCTGATAAGCCGAGTTGCCTGAATGTAGTCCCGCAGGAGTTCTTTTGCGTGCCAGTAAATCTACTGACACGAGGCTGAGGGATTTGAGCACCGTCAGATACAATCGTATTGAGCTAGGCTCGAACCTGCCAAGTTGCTTTGTGTCCGGCTCCTTGGCTGAATGATCAGCGTGCTGGCCTTTGGTTCAGAGGGTCCCGGATTCGACCGAGTTGAGGATTTTTACCGGGTAGTTGACAGTTAATTCCTCTGGATCGGCGACTGGAAAACCTTCTTCATCTACACACAACAGAACATACTACAAACCACCACAGAAACACGTAATAGTAAATACATCACTCCACCTAGGGTTGGCGTCGTCGTCCGGAAGGGTATCCGGTCGTAGAATTAGGCTAAATCCATACAAATGCCAAATCCAGGTAACTGGCAAAAAACCAGGATTTTTTATTATTATTATTATTATTATTATTATTATTATTATTATTATTATTAAAGTTATAGCAGCCTCCGTGGCTCAGACGGCAGCGCGTCGGCCTCTCACCGCTGGATACCGTGGTTCAAATCCCGGTCACACCATGTGAGATTTGTGCTGGACAAAGCGGAGGCGGGACAGGTTTTTCTCCGGGTACTCCGGTTTTCCCTGTCATCTTTCATTCCAGCAACACTCTCCATTCTCATTTCATAGCATCCATCAGTCATTAGTAAATCACTTTGGGAGTGGCGACCCCATCGCACTAACAGCCTACATCTGGTTCATTCATTACATTCCTGACCCGGTCAATGACTGGAAAACAGGTTGTAGGTTTTCATTTTCATTAAAGTTATATGAATTATTTCTCGATGTTGTTATATTACTTTGTTCAAGGTTTTCTGTTTTATATTTTCATTCCCTGTATGTAGGTCTAAATTTGTTTAATGGCAATGTACTATTGTGATATGTTTTGTAATTAGGGCTACCGTACTGGAAATGCACTAATTTTCTTTCTTTATACAATATGTAAGACGGAGCTCGATAGCTGCAGTCGCTTAAGTGCGGCCAGTATCCAGTATTCGGGTGATAGTGGGTTAGAACTCCACTATCGGCAGCCCTGAAGATGGTTTCCAGTGGTTTCCCATTTTCACACCAGGCAAATGCTGCGGCTGTACCTTAATTACGGCCACGGCCGATTCCTTCCTATTCGTAGCCCTTTCCTGCCCCATCGTCGCCATAAGACTTATCTGTGTCGATGCGTCGTAAAGCCAATAGCAAAAAAAAATGTAAGTATGTAGTCTGTACCTTGTATTTTTAATGTCCTTTTAAACAGGCATTATGCATCTTTGAGTGCTTCTCTAATAAAGAAAACTGTGAAACTGTATTTATTCCCGCAGCTTCTGTACTTGCTTCATCACACGCCCACTCGATTTGATCGCTTACAATATGGTGGACGTGGCTTTCAAGTAGATTCAAATATGGCGGTCCAATAGCCACTCTATAGTCCTCTTTCTAGCTCGTTGATTTAGAATCTGGGGAAGGTCAGACAATCAAAGAGTATATAGAAGAGAATAATAATCTTCCATGATTAGAGGAAGTGTATATTCTCTCTGCTTGACACACAATAATCAAACATGGTTGCATGCATTGACATTACCGTTGCCTACGCTATAATACAAGGCCTTGAAATGCACTAATGAAAACGGGTGCCACCTTAGTTCACCGTTCAGCCACTAGGATCGCGCTGTTGCCCCCTTGTGTTCGCATGGCCGTGTATGTCTATAAGTAAATTATATCCTAAATAAAGAGAGCTGAATGTTGTAGGTGTCTACAGTTTTAAAACTTTCCTACTCAGGAGCTTCTTATCGAGTTTCAAAACTTCCTCACTTCTACTTGAGTGGCTCGAAGCAATGTTGTCTAATAGAGGTCTCAGAAATTTTTGGAGTAGAAAAAGAGGTAGTTTGTCGTCATTACACTCTCTACACTTAATTTCACTGATGAACCTGATTTTCAGAAAAAACGTACACATTTTTAGTAACTGTCGTCGAGGTAAATACTGCACAGCAAAGGTAACAAATTCCGTCATGCGCTGCAGAAGAGCCACAAACGATGATTTCGGGTATCTGAGGGCTCCTCGATCTTGAAAGCGAATAAGACACAATGTTGGACTTTCACTAGCTGGAGAAGTGATATGTTCTAAACAGCCTTCACAGTCTGTTTGTTCTTCTGCCACTCGCACTAAGTATCCTGCTACCATAGCTAGAGAAATACCAGGTATTGTAGCTGTTGAATCTGAAACAAATTAATCCTATTTATGTACTAGCGAACACTTAAATAAAAAAGTATTGTTCACACAGATCTGATGTAATTTACCTTGCAAGGGTTTTGTAATGATAGACATTACGTGTTCAGGAAGCTGCGAAATTTGCACATCATCGCGACTTTCATTCCTTCTATATCTTTCATCCATCTGGCACATTCTTGGTTGTAGTAAACTGGTTCGTAGATTGCGGATCTTATTTTCATCCCTCAGCTCAACATTGCAATGTTTTGATGCCGCAATAATTCCTGTATGGAGCGTTGTTTCGATTGCGTTAAGGCATGACCTTGCGTCCATTGTGTCATTGTATCCCGCTTTGCGTCGTAGGTGGCTAAAGAAAAGCTCGATATCATCGCTTGTTAGATTCCTCGTCAAGACATAATGAAAATTTATACTTATGAGGTATTTTACGCAGGCCACAGTGGATTGGGTAGTCAAGACCAACGCCTGATACGTTTCCCTCGTGAATCATTTCTCTTTCTCTAGATGCATTTGAATGTTCTTGATATATGACAGGAAATCATTTATTAACCAACTGAGGCGTTCATCTTCAATGCTGAAAAATGCCAGTTTGTTCTCATTCCTGGAATATGTCCCATACGACGTGTTGCAGACATCATGGCCATCGAACCACTTCATGAAATGCTCCATGAAAGAAATTGTTTCTTTTAAACTGTTCTTGTCTTTAATGCTCTCGGGACAAACCACCTCCATACCCTTCAAACCAGCGATTGTTTCAGGGGAAAATACAATTTTGGCTCTTGCTACATTCATTTTCTCCAAATTTGTAGGGTAAACTACTTTTCTGGTTAGTTTCCTCACCGGATTCATAACTGAAGATTTCTGGAGTTTGAAAAGAACTCTCAAATGATCGCCGGTCATGATAGCATTGTTTACAAAAAAAGTCTCGTGACAAATGTTGGGATCGCACGTTTTTTATGACGTGACTGGGATCGAAACTTAGTAGGAACAGAGGCCTAGTTTTATCAGCTGGATGTTGTATCTCATGCGTAATGCTTCCTCCACATAATGTTTCGAACATCGAAACATTTACCTGAGAATTGTCGGTCACAATTCTGATCACTCTGAAACCACACTCTTCAACAGCATTTAACGCATCCAAGGTTAATTTTGCAAGTTGTGAGCCCGTAATGGATGAAGTGAAATAGAAAGACACCGGTATTCTTTAATATGTAGAGAGTCCCTTGAACAAAATGCAGAGTAGTTTATTGGCCAACCTATCTTCGATTCCAAGAGCGTCAATGTCAATGTCATTCAGTCCAATAAACATATCTAATTTCCTGTCATACAAAAGTTTCGGCTTTATGGATATTTTATCTATTACAAGGGAACCAACCTTTTCGTTATCGTTCACTAACGACAGTTTTTCTACCAGTAATCGGGCTTTAGTTGGCGAAGTTATGCCCGTTTCCCCTTTTGAGTATCCAACATACGAGTTCAACGTTCTTGGATGAGGAAGATGCAAAATATCGAGTGTTCTGAGAAGCCGATAACCAGTTGGCGACCTTGAAGATAATAGTACACAAATTTTAACTGTAGTCTCCTGGTATTTACATTTCTTTTTTCCAAAGCTCTGAAGTTGTTCTAACAAAAAGTTTGCTTTCATATTACCTCCCTCAGCTTCCTTCTGAATTTTAGAAACTCGACTTGCAAGATTTCCGGGATCCTTCTTTACCTTACTAAGTTCTGCTTCCAAGTCACGAATTTTTACGCGCAACCTCTTAATAATTGTGACGTGCTTTCTATTTCTTCTGATCTCCTTCCTTAATTTCCTGGTAATGTATTTTGGTACTGTTGATTTTAGGACGGGAGAAAACTGTGTACCTACTGTTGTGGTGCCTACATTTATCAGGTCAGATTCTCCAGTATTATCACGCACAGGAGAATCCGATTGTTCCACACATTTTCTCTTATTTCTTATATATTCATTTTCACTGTCCGTTTTTTCAAGCTGTCTTTTCTTAGGAGCTTTTCTACATTTTAAAGTGACTTGTTTGTGTTTGGGGAACTCTGTAAAATCTGAAGGGACTTTATTAGGCAGGAGCGTCTTTTTAGATGTACTTATACTAAAAGTCTTCTTCTCTGAAGTGTTTACTGCACACCCTCGATTTTTCTGTAGGAACCCAGAGAGGTCCCGGCTTGTCTCCTCTGCGAGATATAGCAACAAGCCACCGTTCTTTTAAAGCACTATTCACTGGAAACTTGTGAAATGAAATTCCACTACCTTTAATTTGTCGTGAATGACAATAAGGAACACAGCAATAAACCATGATTGAACCTGCGAGTGCTTATTATCACAAGATTACACACATTCACAACCAACTCAATACACACGTTTAAAGGCGCCAACCTGGTAAACAGGGGGCAAGGTAGCGATCCTAGCGGCCCGCCAATGAACTGCAGTGTGACCACTTCTATAGCGTTTTACGGGCTCTATTTCCAGGCCTTGTATTATAGCGTAGGCAACGGACATTACATATAGCAGAATAGTGTTAGTCGCTTAGCAACGCGCTAAGTAAAGAATGAATTGCGGGTTAGGTTAAGCCATCGCGTGCAATTATTTTTTGGAGAGATCATTTAGTTATTCGATTTTATGGTTACTCAAAGTTGGCTGAACTTGAGACCTATCATGATTCACCGGCAGGTAATTCCGTAGAACGGACAGACGGATTTGCCAAAACTGTTTTCAGTAAACTCTTTAGGCTATTAATCATATGACTTCAGCTGCCTTATGCAAGCATTTTAACTTAGCGTCATTTAACCTACTTGCATGTCAATTTTGACGTTCCGTTTGACTCTTGGACGGAACTGTGACTGATTTTTGATTAATTCTGTCCGGTAATCACCAACTGCGTTGTCATCTGAGATCTTTTACATGCCAATATTGTACGGCTTTGAGTGTCAAATGGACTTTATCCGCCCTTAAAATGTTTACCTACATCTGCCGGATTTGAACCCACAATTGTGTGTTGCGGAGGCCGAACCGCCAACCCTCTCACCTTTTCCGCACATCTCCTTCACCGTAACAAATCTCCTGGTCTAAGAGACGGCGTTGCCGTCTAAGAGACCTGCCTTCCCCTTCAGGGGAGGAGTGAAAACATTATAGTGGTCCCGAGAAAATGTAAAGTATTCAAATGTGCTTCATTTGTCAGCTGGGAGTGCCCTGTTCTATTCGCGTTACATGTGAATTATGAACTGGCTGTTGATATACAAAGTTGCTTCACCTTCTTCTGTCAGATACTGTAGGTATTCTCTCTACTGTACTCATAAATACACAATGATAAAACGTATGATTTCACCTTCAATATCGCCGCAGGTAACCGGTAGAAAAAACGGATATGTCGCGGGTTATATGGGATAACATTATTATCCTAAAGTGACAGTAAACCATACAAGACCGAACGAACAAGCTTCGCGGTGTGGGCTGCTTAGTTGTTAGCTTGCGTTCGGGAGATGATAGGTTCGAATCCCATCTTCGGCACTCCTGAAGATGGTTCTCCGTGGTTTGCCATTTGCACACCATTTTCACTCTCATTAAGGCAATAACAGCTGCCTTCTCCGTCCTAGTCCTTTCCTATCCCATCGTCGCCGAAAAACCACCTGAATTAATGATAACTCTAGGAAAAAAGGAAACAATATATAATTGACGTCAGGAAGGAGATCTGCCAGTAAAAGAGCGCCAAATCGTGACACGAATCGCAACACATCCCCACCAAGTTGTGAGAAAAGTGACAGAGAAACAGTAATAAATAAAATAAAGGAAGGTCTAGTTCGAATGTTTTAAGGTAATGAAAGAAGTGGACCCATGTATTATTAAAAGAAGTACAACTAGTAAAACTGGGACAACACTAATCAGAAGGTAAAAAAGGAAGTGGTTCTATTCTTCGAAGAATGAACCGAAAAAAACAGAGCAGCTACGAAGGCCATGAAAATGAAAGACTTCGCATATCTAATACCGTCGACATCAGAAAAGAACAACGGTTGACTTTGGAAGTCTGAGAGGAAAAGAAACCCCTCACATACCTGATTTTCTTTTACCTGTTACCTACGGCGACATTAAAGGTGTTAAATCACACTATCATAGTGTATTTATGGATACAGTGGAGAGAATACCTACAGTATCTGTCAGAGGAAGATGAAGCAGCTCTGGATGTCAACAATTCCTGTGTATCCTAAGCGATGATTTGAATCCGAAGAATGAATACTACTTCGCCCGCGGCATGTCCAGTCATGATGGCGGCTTCAATAATATTCGGCATCAGTTTCTTGACTGAGAGACGTATTCCTTTGCAGAGGGAATAATGATTCATATTCCTGAGAAAGATTAACGGTGCCACAATCGTCCGCTCCAAGATGTTCGATGGTACTCCAAGCGACTCCAAATTGTGCATAAACTCTGTCGTGTAGTTGACAGACAGCCTCACCTGTATCGCGTGTCGTGTCGAGAGACTTGTAAATGTTTAGAACACAGGATAATTATTGTAAAACTTACTTGTTGATGACGTTGACAGTTTCATTTCTTGTAGGTAACAAGAAATGCTCTTTGACACAGTCATGAATGCTGCGTCCACCTGAAATTTCAGACCTCTGTGCCGTAGATTTGGCTGTGCATCGCGCGCACGCACGCACACACACACACACACACACACACACACACACACACACACACACACACACACACTTCCTTTTATTATTATAGATTTTTTTCGAAAACATAAGCAATATTTTTAGGGTAAGAAAGTAAATTTCTCAGTCATATTGCTGTCCGTACGGAAAGGATTTTCCTCAATTGTACGAACAACAGCATTTTTCTTGTTCAGGAATGATCTACTGTTGGATTTTTTATTATGAACACTCAAGTTTAGGCTTTACGTACTAACGAACCAATAGGCCTATTGCAAATTGAGTTATAGCAATATTTTTCGTGTTTAATTTTGAATCAAACAAATTTTGTTTGAAGTTCATTATTTGTTACTTGTGGTTGTAGTAAATATTTTGCTTTCCTAGGAACCGCAGGCCCAGGGGCTCTGAACTTTGGAGCGTGGGTTGGCGACCACGGGGCCCTCAGCTGAGTCCTGGCATTGCTTCCACTTACTTGTGCCAGGCTCCTCACTTTCATCTATCCTATCCGACCTCCCTTGGTCAACTCTTGTTCTTTTCCGACCCCGACGCTATTAGGTTTGCGAGGGCTAGGGAGTCTTTCATTTTCACGCCCTTCGTGGCCCTTGCCTTTCTTTGTCCGATATCTTCATTTTTCGAAGTCTCGGTTCCCTTCCATTTTTCTCTCTGATTAGTGTTATATAGAGGATGGTTGCCTAGTTGTACTTCCTCTTAAAACAATAATCACCACCACCACCACTCCTAGGAACCGCACACTTAAGAATAATACATGGGAAACTAATTGTCTGACGGTAATGAAATTTTTGTATGTTATTACCACATGTATCTGTAGTGTAATACTCAAGATACAATTTTTTTTTTCAAGCGCCCCAAAGAACGTTCTTATCATTTTTCTACGGCAACTTTTTCTCAGCCCAGGATAAACACACCCACACACATCATACATTCAGACAACTTTCAGTAGTCTCGTTCGAAGCCTTTATCACTCTCCAGAGTGTCTCCAGTTCGCATAGAACTGTATGTATGCCTTCCACAAACTTCCACAAACCAACAATTCGAATCCTGCTAACTTGTGAAGGTACACGCATGCACAGAAATGGTGTCCCGACATAAACCATCAACACTGCCCCCTGCAGTACTGGAGAGGAAGGGTGGGGCTCTGAACTTTGGAGCGTGGGTTGGCGACCACGGGGCCCTTAGCTGAGTTCTGGCATTGCTTCCACTTACTTGTGCCAGGCTCCTCACTTTTATCTATTCTATCCGACCTCCCTTGGTCAACTCTTGTTCTTTTCCGACCCCGACGCTATTAGGTTTGCGAGGGCTAGGGAATCTTTCATTTTCACGCCCTTTGTGGCCCTTGTCTTCCTTTGGCCGATATCTTCATTTTTCGAAGTGTCGGATCCCTTCCATTTTTCCCTCTGATTAGTGTTATATAGAGGATGGTTGCCTAGTTGTACTTCCTCTTAAAACAATAATCACCACCACCACCTGGGGGGAGTGGAGGGGTAGTGCTGAAGGCACAGTGTGTGTATTGCTGTACATCCACCGCTGTTCCCATTTCAATCACAAAGTCTTGTAGCCGGCTGTCTACCTGCAACGAGGAGGTGCTCTGTTTATATCGGGACAGCATTTCAGTGCAGGCGAGTACTAGAACCATGCTAGGTACGGAATAACTTGTCCACCTCTAAACGAGGAAGAGAATGCTGTGTTCCTAGTCAACCGCCCCCTCCGGTAGGCCACAATTCTGCCTTTATTTACAACAGGTATGTCACACTCATATCTTCATGGCTCCAGCTTGTTTTGGATTGCAGGCCGCGTTCTGTGTGTTCGTTTTTAATGAAACATACAAACTTTATTACAATTTCAATAGCAATGATATACATCTGTAGAGCGAAATTGGAAAAAATGCTTGAAGGTTTTAAATCCTTGGAAGAGAAGTTTTCACTTTAGTCAACCCGTTTTTCAACTGACATAGTTAAAGTTCCAGGTCATATGTAATTTGAGGTGACTGAGGTTCAATGCGATTCAAATCTGAAGAATAAATTTAACCAGTTTGGTGCTCCTGATATTTACAATTATTTATCTAAACAAATAGGGAATTTGCTGACTCAGATACTGGAAAGAAGCGCTTTTTCATACGTGTAAACAATATTTAGTTCTTTATATAACTTGCGTATTGAATTACAAATGACGTAATATGACTTTTTCTTGCGGCCGACCCGGGGTTTTGAGTTCCTGGTTTACATCGGGACGATGCCTACACTTGCACTACAAAGTGACAGAGACTGCGAGGCTAAATTTAAAGACGAGGTCAGGCCTGACATAAGATAGGTTGCTCCTTAACAAAATGACAACACATGAAGATCGTAGATTAAAAAAGGATTGGATTTGAGAATTTACTCCCACAGAAGACCAGATCTAATTCCAAGATACGTGACGAGGCACTGCACCAAACCCAGAGGAAGAGGCTGAGGTGAAGAAATGACGAGGTAGGCTTCATTAAACACATTAACGATGCTGGTGCGGATAACTACGAGTTGCTAATGACTGCCAGGCCTCCATCTCAGTCTTGAGAGCTAGATCTATAGTATTACTTGTTCTTGTTGCTACTGTCTTGTATCGCAGGTATGATTTCAACCGAAGACAGTGGCTGTTTAAGGGGGAGGGAGAAATAAATAGCTGATTTAGGTGTTCGGAAAATCAGATTCATTTACTTAAGGAGAACAAATTTATAACAGGAATACAACTGTCAGGCGACAGGATAATAAGAGAATTTACAATGCTTTTTCAAGAAATAATTAGATGAGCTCTACCGTATAGGCTATTACTGACATATGATATGATTTTCTTTTCTTTTCATCCAGGTTGGGATGATTTTACAAAACTCAGATCTGTACACACTCCTGTGTATATCTTGGACGAAGAACAGAACAGAACCTAAAAGCACTCGTACATTTTCTCGCTACATGGAAAAGCATAGAATAACGGATATGCTTTTTAGGCTTAAAGAGAATGTCCATATCCACAAATATACGAGTGTCTGTAATAGCGCTGGCCTTGTGGTTAGGGGCGTGCAGCTGTGAGATAGTGGGTTCGAACCTTACAATCGGCCGTCCTTAATATGTTTTTCATGGTTTCCCATTTTCCCCACCAGGCAAATGCGGGGGCTGTACCTTAATTAAGGCTACGGCCGCTACCTTCCCACTCCTAGCCCTTGCCTATCCCATCGTCGCCATAAGACCTATCTGCGTCGGTGCGACGTAAAGCAAATTGTAAAATAATAATACAGCAATTGCGAAGCAAAAATACATTGTCCGCCTCTGTGGTGTAGTGGTTAGTGTGATTAACTGCCACGTCCGGAGGCCCGAGTTCAATCCCCGCCTCTGATACAAAATTTGAAAAGTCGTACGAGGGCTGGAACGGGGTCCACTCAGCCTCGGAAGGTCAACTGAATAGAGGGGGTTCGATTCCCTCCTCAGCCATGCTCGAAATGGTTTTCCGTGGTTCCCCATTTCTCCTCCAGCCAAATGCCGGGATGGTACCTAACTTAAGGCCACGAGCTTGTCTATCCCTTCCAAACTTTGCATACCCCCGCAAGGCCCCTGTTCAGCATAGCGGGTGAGTCGCCTGGGAGAGGTACCGGTTCTCCTCCCCAGTTTTATCCCAGACCAAACGTCTCCCGCTCCAGTACACTGCCCTTGAGGAGGTAGAGGTGGGATCCCTCGCTGAGTCCCGGGAAAAAACCGCCCTGGAGGGTAAACAGATTAAATAACTAAATAATAAAAAAATACAACGCTGTACTGATGGAACGAAACAAAAATTAATGTACAGTTGCGTTCATTAGTTATACTCAGTACTGCACTGTGATAGAAAATGTACGAAACGTTCTATTGGGTTGTTGAGTAATTTACGTGGCAGCTGAACAACATCGGTGTGCGTACTGCTAGTGGCTAGTTCGTTGTTTAATTCGCGGGCGAACGTGCTCACTTCCGATCGATGTTCAAATCACCACCAAGTCGACAGGTAGTTCTTATAGCAACGAATAGATAACGCCACTGAGACGACGAACACTGGTTGCCATGGTTACAGCATTGACGCTAATTTGTACATAACCTCCCCCACCAGCACTAAAGCATATCCATGTTGAAAGAAATGAAGTTACACGAGTTTTAAAGTACTGTACACTCAATTGTAAATAAGTACAATGTTTTGGTTGAAACTGTGTTCGTTCACTAATGCTGACGTAGAGGAAATGGCCATGATGGTGGTGGTGGTGATTATCGTTTCAAGAGGAAGTACAGCTGGACAACCATCCTCTATTAACACTCATCATTAGAGAAATGGAAGAGGTCCGACACTTCGAAGAATGAAGTAATTGGCAAAGGAAAAAAGAAAAAGGGAAGGAGCACGAAGAGCGTGAAAAGCCTCGGAGTCAGGGCACATAACTCAGTTACAAGTCGAGAGATCCTGACAAGCTTCCTATTACGTCAGGTGGGAGATACCGTGAACATATTCTGTGTCCTTACCCGCAAGAATGAGTCATAGAGGAACACTACGATAAAATTTCATTCACCCATGGAATTAAAATCATGAATATTTCTTATCAAAGCCGTGTAAGACAAAAATAATCGGACGTCGTACTTCCTATAACTTCTGCTGTGTACTGATTTTAGATGCAACAAATATTTCCGGAGATATTTGACAGTTTGTAAAAAATATATTAATCACGAATATGTTTGTTTTGTTATTATTCGTGAGGTAAAAGTGCATTAAACATTAAAGATCGAAAATTATATTGCATTTTTATCGTTTATTTTATATACATATACAGGATGTATTAGAAAAATACCGCCCAAAAACTCAGGGATGTTCTTCGTGTTATTTTAAGAACGACTGCGCGATCAGACTGGCGTAGACATTTTTTTCTTTTCGGGAAATGAGGAAACTTACGGCACGCGATTCAAATTGACGAACTCCCGTGTTTGCTGTGCCAGAGCACAAGCCGATGGCGTGCTTAAAGGGAGAGAAGGGGAGGGAGAAGATGGAGACAGATGTAATGCTCCGAGCCTATGCACAAGTTTCCTTGTTCTGCAGGATTGTCCTTGCCTCTTACGGGCAATATCCACGATTCGTTTATTAAACAGCCGTAACTCCACACACAGTACAAAAGTACCCTGTAATTAAGACACTTGTCAGTCACCAGATCGCTTCTCCTCTCATCTCTCAGTCGCTATAACGGTCTTTATTATTTAACATGCTCTAAGATGCAGCACTCGCGTCCCACGATTGTGTACTCCTTCACTCACAACATTGTAAATAGAATGAAATACTGAACGAAGGATGCAATACGGTCAATGGTTTGATTACAATAGATGTTCAATATGCTCCCTTTTACTTCGATGCACAGTTCATTCACAACAGTGTAGTAGCGACCTTTGGACTCTATTCAGGATGTGTGGTGTGTCGCGAACGACCTGGAACGCTGTCTATATTCTTGGTACAAGTTCATCTTCTCTTTCTACGGGGTTCTCATAGTGCAGAATAAACTGTGCACTGCCTACTGGGACTGGAAAGGACCATGCGTTCGCACCGAGCATTACCTCTGTCTCCCACTTCCCTTCCCTCATTGCTATACAGCAACAGGCAAGTCACGCACTAACCTCATTTTCTCGAAAAGAAAAAAATTGTCTGCCAATCCCATTACACCATAGTTCTTAACATAACACGAATAACATCCCTGATTTTTTGGGCGGTATAGTATCGTTACACTTTGTATATAGCCTAGTATACCGGGCGAGTTGGCCGTGCGCGTAGAGGCGCGCGGCTGTGAGCTTGCATCCGGGAGATAGTAGGTTCGAATCTCACTATCGGCAGCCCTGAAGATGGTTTTCCGTGGTTTCCCATTTTCTTTTTGCTAGTTGCTTTACGTCGCACCGACACAGATAGGTCTTATGGCGACGATGGGACAGGAAAGAGCTAGGAGTGGGAAGGAAGCGGCCGTGGCCTTAATTAAGGTACAGCCCCAGCATTTGCTTGGTGTGAAAATGGGAAACCACGGAAAACCATTTTCAGGGCTGCCGACAGTGGGATTCGAACCTACTACCTCCCGAATACTGGATACTGGCCGCAATTAAGCGACTGCAGCTATCGAGCTCGGTGGTTTCCCATTTTCACACCAGGCAAATGCTGGGACTGTACCTTAATTAAGGCCACGGCCGCTTCCTTCCAACTCCTAGGCCTTTCCTATCCCATCGTCGCCATAAGACCTATCTGTGTCGGTGTGACGTAAAGCCCCTAGCAAAAAAAATATATACCCTAGTATATTCTTCGAATATCTCTGAAGAGGGGAATTCCTCAAGGCAGTATTATCGGACCTTTATGTTTTCTTATACATATAAATGATATGAGTAAAGGAGTGGAATCGGAGATAAGGCTTTTTGCACATTATGTTATTCTATACAGAGTGATAAATAAGTTACAAGATTGTGAGCAACTGCAACGTGACCTCGAAAATGTTGTGAGATGGACAGCAGGCAATGGTATGTTGATAAACGGGGTTAAAAGTCAGGTTGTGAGTTTCACAAATAGGAAAAGTCCTCTCAGTTTTAATTACTGCGTTGATGGGGTGAAAGCTCCTTTTGGGGATCATTGTAAATATCTCGTTGTTAATATAAGGAAAGACCTTCATTAGGGTAATTACATAAATGGGATTGTAAATAAAGGGTACAGATATCTGCACAGGGTTATGAGGGTGTTTAAGGGTTGTAGTATAGATGTAAAGGAGAGGGCATATAAGTCTCTGGTAAGACCCCAAGTAGAGCATGGTTCCAGTGTATGGGACCCTCACTAGGATTACCTGATTCATGAACTGGAAAAATCCAAAGAAAAGCAGCTCGATTTGTCCTGGGTGATTTCCGACAAAAGAGTAGCGTTACACAAATGTTGCAATGTTTGGGTTGGGAAGAATTGAGAGAAAGAAGAAGAGCTGCTCGACTAAGTGGTATGTTCCGAGCTGTCAGCGGAGAGATGGCGTGGAATGACATTAGTAGACGAATAAGTTTGAATGGCGTTTATAAAAGTAGGAAAAATCACAATATGAAGATAAAGTTGGAATTGAAGAGGACAAACTGCGGCAAATATTCATTTATAGGAAGGGGAGTTCGGGATTGGAATAACTTACCAAGGGAGATGTTCGATAAATTTCCAATTTCTTTGAAATCATTTAGGAAAAGGCTAGGAAAGCAACAGATAGGGAATCTGCCACCTGGGCGACTGCCCTAAATGCAGATCAGTATTGATTGATTGATTGATTGATTGATTGATTGATTGATTGATTGATTGATTGATTGATTGATTGATTGATTGATTGATTGATTGATTGATTGATTGATTGATTGATTGATTGATTGATTGATTGATTGATTGATTGATTGATTGATTGATTGATTGATTGATTGATTGATTGATAACCGAGTTGCAACAAATTCTGCCGACCCGTTTTTCCATAATGATCAAACATAGAAATAGACAGGCAACCAAAATTTATGTGAACCCATTATTCGTACAGGGGATTGTTGCCACCACGATCACCCATTATTCGACTTCTGTATACCTGATCCGAAAGGAAAACGAATTATTGGCGAGAATTCTAAGTGCAGAGAGAAAATGTAATTGTATTTATGAAATTAAACCGCATAGTAAAACTTTGTAGTATCTGTCGTGTGTAATTGGAATAAGAAATATTATTATTTGATGTTAAACTTCAGTATATTAATTTGTAGCGCGCCTGCCTCTTACCCGATGGCCCCGCGTTCGATTCGCGGTTAGATCAGGGATTTTTACCTGGATCTGAGGGCTGGTTCGAGGTCCACTCAGCCTACGTGATTAGAAATGAGGAGACATCTGACGGTGAGATAGACGCCCTGGCCTAGAAAGCCAAGAATAACGGCCAAGAGGATACGTCGTGTTAACCACACGACACCTCGTAATCTGCAGGCTTTCGAGCTGAGAACCGGTCGCTTGGTAGGCCAAGGCCCTTCAGGGCTGCAGTGCCATGGGGTTAGTTTGTAGTTAATTATATTAATATTATAGTCAATTTTGCACATCAACAGTTTATATTTTCTGCGTCACTTTTTGAGAAAACATTATTTTATAGCGATCCGTAATCAGCCCACAAAATAATCGTGTCTGAAGCAGTTATAGAGATGTAGCAACTCGCAACTCCAGAGTTCATGTGGTAGAAACAGAATAATGAATTCAGAGCAGGGATTATTAAAACAAAAGGCCACCGGTAATTGCCCTCACAAACGAACGTGCAGTTCAGGTTGAGGAAGAAGTAATAATACTAATAACACGACTGAGACAACACCTCACACTGTCTGATTTACAATTTGACTCGCTAATCTACGAATTTCTTCACCACTAATTGAATTTTAAAACACAATTATGAATTACCTTCAAAAGATAGGGAAATTGCATTACTAACATTTACATTTTCCGAGAAACTTATAAAGAAGGCACAGAAGATAAATGAAGAGCACAGAAGTCGTACACTGCAGCGAACGTTCGAGGATTCCCAGATCTAGACCCAAGCTTAATGTGTTTACGAGGGGAGGCGAGAAAAGAAGACAGACTCCACAGGCCTCGGAAAGTTGCTGTTTTGAAAATCAGTCTATCTCAGAATGTTTCTGGCAAACTGTAAGTGATACGTTCGATATTCTGATATCGCTACGTAACCCGAGCCCTTACCTAAATGCTACGATGATACATTTAGCGCGATGATGCAATGTTTTCCCGGTGTTGGTAGTGGTGGTTGATTATTGTTTTAAGAGGAAGTACAATTAGGTAAACATTCTCTGTAAAACACTAATCAGAGGGGAAAAATGGAAGGGATCCGGCACTTCGATAAATGAAGGTATCGGTCAAAGAAAGACAAGGGCATGGAATAAAAAAACTCCCAAGGCCTCGAATGTTCTAATAGCGTCGGGGTCGGTAAAGAACAAGAGTTGACCAAGGGAGGTCGAATAGAGTAGAAGAAAGTGCAGTGGCTGGTATAAGTAAGTGAAAACAATGCCAGGACGCAGCTGAGAGGTCCGTGGTCGCCAACCCACGCTCCGAAGCATTTGGGGTCCATTTTAGTCGCCTTTTACGGCAGGCAAGAGATACCGTTGGTGTTATTCTACCGCCCCCACCCGGGTGGGGGAGTGCTCGATTACACACTTTCAGTACACTTGGCAACGCCGGCCGTGGCAAGTGAACATATTGACCGATATAAAGTGGTCTGGGTTCACTTTGTTCGCAGCCAGACAGGCTAACAAACATAAGCGACATTGTAGCGACTGTGGTTATAGACAATTCATTTCATACATTATAAAGAAAGCTGTGTGAGAAAACACAATGGTGAAAGAATTGCGAATATACTCCATCTAATCACAGTTATACTACGATGAAGTTCATAGTGGCGCGGCGGTTAAGTCAATCCCACAACGCCGTTGCGTCATCATCACATTCAACGCGACGAGAGAGGACCAATAATGTACAGCGAAAGTATCTAACACGCAAGGACGATGTGGAAGATTGATCAAAAACAAAGAACGGCATAGACTACGTTCCTCGCCTTTAATATTTTATCCGAGTTAATGTTAATGATCATCGAAATATAGGTAATTCACCTCTCATGTAGTCCGGCTCCATGGCTAAATGGTTAGCCTGCTCGCCCAGGGTCGGGAATTTTAACCATAATTGGTTAATTCCGGTGGCACTGGGGTTGGGTGTACGTGTCGACTTCATCATCATTTCATCCTCATCACGACGCGCAGGTCGCCTATGGGAGTAAAATCAAAAGACCTGCATCTGGCGAGCCGAACTTGTCCTCGGACACTCCCGGCACTAAAAGGCATACGCCATTTCATTTTTTTTACCTCCCATGTAGAAACATTTTGTATCTATAGGTGGGCTCTACAAGTCTGAATTCTGACCGACCAACCAGGCAGAGGACGGGTATCCACGGCTCTTCACCTCTGCATTCGGAAGACGGAAAGGTGCACATCCTCACCGTCGGTTGTCCTGAAAAGGTTTTTACGTGGTTTTCCATTCTCTTGCACTAAAGTAAATGCCGCAACAGTTGCTAGTATGCGCCACGGCCGCCAACCCCCTAACCTTCACCTGGTCAGAGAGAAAGCGTGACACAGTAGGTGCCTGTCGTCTCAAAATATCCGAATTCCAGAAACCGGTTTAATGGTTTGTTACCTGGACGACGAGTCTCAAAATATCCGAATTTCCAGTGGTAGTACTGTTTTAAAATACCCTGCATTTTTATAATATACACAAAGTACAACAGAACCTCGTTAATCCGGACTTCACTTAATCAGGACAGCCGTTACATGCATACCATTACAGTATAAAGCTGAGTTTCCTCAACGAATGTGAAGTGTTAACACTTCAAATTTCTAAAGACATAATGAACTAGAAGAAAGTGAAAATAGGTTAGAGTTTCCCACAGACTTCATTCTCCAGTGCAGCAGTTGCTTGATGTTATGCTTCAGACTCTTTCCAGGTAATTGTAGGCGACTGTGTTCATGTGTACTATGGAAGAGTGTCTAGAATTGTGCAGAGAGTTTCTGCTGCCATTCCAGCATTGGCAAGGCATTACATTGTTTTCCCTGCAGTGAAAGAATGGTCGAAAATTGTTCAAGACTTTTATCGATTATCACATTTTCCCAGCATTGTAGGAGCCCTATATTGCACTTATATAAGAATTTATCGAATGTTGTTATAGAACTCTCGCTTACTTTCAAATTAAATCTGTAATAACTTTTGTCTCATAATTATCATTATAATAACACTTTTGTTGCCTTTCACTGTTTATATTTACGTCTTCGAAGTCTTCGCTAACCATAACTCATAATTACCTCAATCAAAAATGTGACAAAACATAATGCTCTGAGCGTTTTACGTAGAGAAATAAAAGACGCTCACTGGCATTCACGTTCATAAATCTCAAGGAAACGTGTTAATTTGTCTATAAAAGTATTGTGTCGTAACAAATGTTGACTTTTAATCGAAGTGTTAAATTAATAGCAATTGCTAGCGTACATTAATTAAGTAAATTCCAATAAATTATCTTAGTATATTCTGTATAATGGATCAGAAACTACCGTGTGCGCATTCATGAGGATAGAAGGAAATTGAGGAATAGAGTAAACCCAAGAAGTGTGCGGCACAACGCGCCATCCACTACCGGCAGAGGAACGTTCTTCATGCGGATGATGATGATGATGATGGTTAATATTATTTGACACTCAGCAACAATAATTTTGTTATTTCTGGCATAACCGCAATGTACTCGTATTTGAGGGGTACGAAGGTAAACAATTGGATTTTGAGGGTACGCCAACCAAAACTTTTGAATACCCGTGTTCTACGCCATGAAGTCAGACACAGCCGTCGGTATTTCTTTTATTCAAGTCCTTCTTATCTAAACACAGTCTTATGGTGAATGAACAGGATTATGATAAGGAAGTCAACAGTTTCTATTCTTATTCGTTCTGTAACAAAGAGTTAAGTTAACAAGACCTCATATGTTGACGTTTACTTCTTTCCGAGTGACCTCGATGAATTACGTCTCTTGTTCTGTTCTCCAGGGAGTGCGGCAGAGGAGAATATTAAATGTGAAAATCCTTTTGCTCTCTTTTCTAACAACTGTGTGTACTTCTCCTTTAACACAATGGCGCACTATATTATATTGCAGTTGAAAAGAACAAACTCAGTTCCACATCGCTCTGGGATGTGCAGGTAAGGAACATAAAGACGACATCACATAAAATTTAATTTCCACAGAATACACGAGAACTTCTCGCTCACATATAAACAAAAACAAACAATTTAAGAAGCCTCGTTGTTATTTTTCGTGGATAATACCTCTTTCTCTCACTCTGGGGAAATTAAGCGATCTTTTGATTTCTGTTGGGAGTCGGATAGCAATTTCATTTTCTTAGAACGTCGCAAGCTTCGTCTTTCGGGCTGAGTTTCCCTCCAGACAAGGACACAAAACACACGCGCGCGCTCTAGACAGAGACAAGGGGAAAGGAATACAAAAATAACAGGAAGGCAGAAAATTACGAAGTAACTTTCACTTTTTCTCTCTCTTTTCGCTGCCTTTATACCAAGGGAGAAGGCTGATGAGTGCAGTTTAACAGAAGATACCTTCGCTAAAACGGCTCCAGGGCAAGACAAAACAACACGTCAGTCACCGAGAACAAGCGGTTAATGACAACTACCTCATTCTCACTTGAAACGACATTTAACAGTGCATCTGAGTTTGCCTTAAAATGGGAGGTAACACTATCGGATGAGGTAGGTTAAATTTAGAAAATAATAATTGTTTTATAGCGCAGCAACCGCAAATAATTGGCATGTTTTTTTGCTAGTTGTTTTTTTACGTCGCACCGACACAGATAGGTCTTACGGCGACGATGGGACAGGAAAGGGCTAGTAGTGGGAAGGAAGCGGCCGTGGCCTTAATTAAGGTACAGCCCAAGCATTTGCCTGGTGTGAAAATGGGAAACCACGGAAAACCATTTTCAGGGCTGCCGACAGTGGGGTTCGAACCTACTATCTCCCGAATACTGGATACTGGACGCACATAAGCGACTGCAGCTATCGAGCTCGGTATTTGGCATGTTTAACACACATCCATTATGGTTCACAAAATAGTGTTCAGAGTACTAACAAAAGCTTAGTAATTACCTGTACATCTTCAAGGATTTGTATATTAATTATGGAGCTAAACGGGGTTTGACTGTTCGATCAAATAATCAGCGTATTGATGTCAAGTAAAAAGTGCTCCGTGTTCGATTCCCGGTCAGGTGGGGGATATTCACTGTGTATGTTTAATTCCCCAATAACAAACAGTCTGTTGTGATAAGTATCGAGGGCTTGGAAAAAGACGCAGCAATCCAAAAAGGAGTGCAGTTTGTTTCCCCTCCTTTTCAATGTTTATATACGTGTAGAGCAGATAGTAAAGGAAATCAAAGAGGGATTCGGAAAGCGAATCACAATCCAAGGGGAGAAAATCAAAACCCTGAGATTTGCCGATGATTGTGTCTGAGACTACAGAAGATCTGGAGAAATTGTTGATTTTTTTTAATTTCGTGTGGCTATTTCTAGCCGAGTGCAGCCCTTGTAAGGCAGACCCTCCGATGAGGGTGGACGGCATCTGCCATGTGTTGGTAACTGCGTGTTTATGTGGTGGAGGATAGTCTTATGTGTGTTGTGTGAATTGCAGCCCCCAAGGCATTGGAATTAACCAATAAAGGTTAAAATCCCCAACCCGGTCGGGAATCGACCCCGGGACTCTCTGAAGCGAAGGCCAGTACGCTGACCATTCAGCCAAGGAGTCGGACAAATGTGTCTTCATCCCGAGGTGGCGCAGCTCTTTTCAGGCACAGCTCCCAATGGAGGTGAGCTGCAAGCACATACTAGCCCTCCTGTCATTCTTAAGTTTCTGGCAGTACCGGGAATCGAACCCGGGCCCAGCTAATAACACGGAGGCGAACAGATGACGCAGGAAATATTAGATTAGGAAATGAAGGAAGTAGATGAATATTGTTACTTGGGTAGTAAAATTATAGCGGGCATAAAACTCAGACTAGCACAAGCAAGGAAGGCCTCACTTCGAACACTGATCTAGGAATTAGAAAGATGTTTTTGAAGACTTTCGTCTAGAGCGTGGCATCGTACAGAAGTGAAACATGGACGATAACTAGCTCAGGAAGAAAGGGAATAGAAGCTTTTGAAATGTGGTGTTACAGAAGAATGCTGACGGTGAGATGGGTAGATCGAATCACGAATGAAGAGATACTGAATCTAATTGGTGAGAGGAGAATGATTTGGCAAAATTTGACCAGAAGAAGAGATAGAATGATAGCACACATCTTAAGACACCCACCCAGGACTTCTACAGTTGGTTATTGAGGGAAGTGTAGGGGTAAGAACGGTAGGGGTGGACCAAGGTATGAATGAATATGACAAGCAGATTAGAGTAGATGTAGGATGTAGTAGTTATGTAGAAATTAAAAGGTTAGCGAATAATAGGGTGGCATGGACAGCTGCATAAAACCGGTCTATGGACTGAAGACTCAAACAACAACAAATTAATAAACTCTGGGAGGAATATATTTTGTTTCTGCTGCATAACTCTGAAATAAAGCCATTTCAGAAAACGTATCTAATAAATTAGTCTTATCCTTACGTCTACTGTACATTACAACTACAACATTTCTACAGTGAATTTCGAATCATCTGTTACAAACATGAAATCGGTGGTCTCTAAGGTCTTAATATGGCATGGAAAAATATTTTAGGCGAACGAGGCGATCTTAATGTATAGACAGAACGTAAGCTTATATAGCCCAGATCTTAAGGCGCAGCAATAGCTAATATTTGGAAATCTGGAGTGTAATGAGGGTCGGAAATAAATACATAAATAAATCTGTATACGAGGGCCGTACTATATTGTGTTACACTTTATTTTTTGTACGTCCGGGTATGGTTCTCATTTCACTTTTGAAGGTGGTGACTTGTAACTGCTATCTTGTTCCATCGTTTGGCAGCAGCACACGCACAGGGGCCAACGAATGCACTCGTCATAGCCATTTCATAACAACACTGTCAGCGAAGCAGCAGACAACATGGAAAGCAACCGTCAGGAACAGCGCTATACGACTTGGTTCCTATGGAAAGAAGGCGTGACCACTGCAGAAATTCATCGGCGCTTGGTGGCAGTCTGTGAGACAATGCGCCGTCACGGAAAACAGTTTACAACTGGGCGCACATCGGTGGTCAAGGGAACCAGTTCTGGAAGGAATGTGACAATGTCAACACCAGTCAACATTGCCCGGGTCGAACAGGCCATCCAAGGAAACAAACGCATCACATTTACGGAAATGGAGGCAGCCACGGGAATCAGCCGGGTCGTGCACGGCCACTTGTACAGTTGGGGAAGGTGTCATCCACGTGGGTGCCTAGACTCTAGAGGCGTGTGGACGTGTGCAATGCCATGTTCAAGGTCCAGCCGACTTCATGGCTAGGCTTGTCACTAACCACGAGCCACAAAGGAAACAACAATCGATGCAATGGAAGTATAGAGGCAGACCACCACCAAAGAAATGTCGAACAGTGATTATCACCTGTCCGTTAACATGAAGAAACTTCAGCGTTTTGCGGATTTTGCAGAAGTGGACACAGCTGTCAAGGCATGGGTACGCAGCACTCCGAAAGAATGGTTTGAGGTAGGTATGGAGAGACTGACACATCGATGGCGAAAGTCATACAGTTACACGGAGATTATGTTGAGAAGGTGGACGTAACAACTGAGGTGTAATGTACTTCAATTGGGTAGAAAGAAATGAAGTGTAAACCAGTATAGTACGGCCATTGTATATATATAAAGCAGGATGTCCGTCCGTCCGTCTGTTCCTTATACAAAATCCATACCGTTTCACCAATCTGAACCTAATTTTGTATACTTAACTTTTAGGGCCCTGTGGGTAACGCCATCTACAAGAAAATTTAACATTGCTCTCCATTCCATAGATTTAGGCCCTTTGACATATTAATAAAGGCGAAGTATCGAATTTGTCGTACAAGGACGATACAAAGCTCATTTTAAGCCTCACGATGCGAAGAATAAAAATAGGCAAGGCCCTCTGGGCCACAAAAACAATTTTTAAGGTCCTAAAACCAACCGTTATAGAGATATTGGCGTAACACTGCCCCGCTATAGGAATGTGTATGTTGGGTATTCAGCCTGCAGGCTGGTTTGATCCTCCACAGCTATGCTAACAGCTGTCATAGATGGCCTAGGCATCACCGAAGAGGCATACTAGGGAAATGAGGAGTGAGGTAGTTTCCCGTTGCTTTCCTCGCTATAGGAATCGAATTACGAAATGGCCAGTCGAAACCATGGCAACGTCAGCTCAAGGATTTTACAGTAGAATACAGGCTCGGATTCGTAGTAGGCACGTGCTTAAATGTAGGGTAGGGCAAGGAGCGGTTCAGTTTCACATAAGACTGAAAAAATAATAATATGGGGGTAAGCCACCCCTAGAGGAGGAGGTGGAGAGAGGTTGGCATGTAACAAGAATCTATAATAGTGTCGTATCCATAGGTTTTGGGGTCGTTGAGACGAACAGTGACACTCCAGATGTCGTTTAATTCCAAGTTCAGCCGCATCGGCACGGGGGTGAGGAGGGGCGAAAAATAAAATATCCAAAATAACCGAGATTACGGGTGATTGCGTGTATGTTCCAGCATAGCTCTCAACCAATAGTACACAAATAGCTTAGGCCTACTACCTGAAGAAATAACTGTGGGGGCATGACTCCGTAACACCGTGACACTCTGGATGTCGAAGTCATAGTTCAGATCCAGTCGGAATGGAGGATGAGAAGGGGAGAAAAAGAATGACCAGAATGGCCAAGATTATGGATGTATGTGTTATATTCCAGCATAGCTGTCAACTAAACCTGATGACAGCATGACTTACTATATACTCTCTGGAAAACAATTATGTGGGGTAAGACACCCCTAACACCCCCAGCGGAAGGCATGACATTAAAAATAATCGAAAACAACGAATGGTACTCTCAAGTCCGTAGTTTTTGGCGTCGCTTAGATGAATCCTGACAATCCGGATGCCCTTAATTTGAAGGTCATCTCCCATCGGCAAGGGGGAGTGAGAAGGTGTGATAAAGAAAATGTCCAAACTGTCTAAGATTATGGATGGATGTAGGTGAGTATGTTCCAGAACACCTTTCAGCTAAAATTTGAAATTATTGTTATAAATTTTAAACTTCAAAAAGTTCTTAAAATATCAGTAAACGACACAATAAAGAAATTACAAAAATTCGTTTCACACATAATTAACATGTAATAAAATGCTTAAAATTAAATAATCAACAAAATGCCTGGGCAGCGCCGGGAAATATAGCTAGTAAACAAATAACATTTTAATTCTCCTAAAACGTAATCATCAATCAGTGTAGACAAATGTTGAGATCTGTTCTCCAAAGTTGGCAAACACGCTGTCAGGAGGCGTACAATAAGCAGGAGGTATTGCGATTCGCCTAATTCAATTGTCACCTCGACAGCAGGGAGAAATGTTATTATCGTTCGGTCGACGTGACATTTGATAAAAGCCCAAGTGAACAGCTAGAGCGGCAGAATGTCAAAGTGAAGCTGAGACAACAGCTTACACAATTAGCTCCCAGACCGTGTTGTGTCGTATGACATGCATGTGGTGTGCAGCTCAAGACTGCAGGTGAATAATGGAACAAGTCGAAAAGTTAAAGTACTCGTAATTCGTGTCCTGTCTTATTAATTGACACGAACTAACATGCGTTCAGACTGAAGCGACTTTACTGACTGTTGGTGTATTTCTGACACCTCCACCTGCACGTACATAAACAGAGATACAAATTCTATTCCCTCGATCAATGAAACAAGGGCAGGCATTCACAATAAATGACGCCTTGGAACGAGTTTTCTCTTGATCGTGCTATCAGCGCACACAGTATTTTTCTAGGCACCATGAAATTGATTCAACACTATAATAAGAAGAGCGTAAAAATGAAAGACTGCCGAGGCCTCGTTAACCTAATAAGCTCACCGAACAAAAATTAGTCACAGATGGATCACTAATCCTGTACAGATGGTGCAGCGACGAGCCCGATGCTGAACCGCACGCGCACTGCCTCTAAGGCAGTAGCGATCAGTGAGAGTGTGATGTTTCAAGCGGAGAGTTGTATCAACATGGGCTGATGTAAGGATGTGACAAAGTGGCAAAAAGGAGCGGTCGTGTTCGGCCGTGCCAATGGCCATACGGTGCGTGAAGTTGCTGGATTTGTTGGTGTTTCGCAGCGGACTCTGGTCTACAAGGAGTGGTGTACTACACGTGGCCACGGAACACGCCGTCAGAACTGTGGTCGGTAAAAGATTCTGGCTGAGAGGGACCAGAGACGCGTTTCACGGCTTGTGAATCAAAATCGCTTCCAAAACTGAGAAGAATTGCAGTAGTAAGTGAATGAAGGTCCATCCTCAACTGTTAGCGACAGAACGGTGCGACGGAATCTGCATGCAATGAACATTTGGAGTCAGTCACATCCCAAGAAGCTCATAAAGCTGCGCTAGAAATCATCGAACGTGGACATTAGATGACTGGCGCAATGTAATGTAGGCTGACAAATCATGTTTTGCCAGTATTCCAATGACGCACGTCGTCGAGTACATCGACGAGCAAATGAAGCATTTCACCCTGGAAGTGTGCAAGGTCAGGTGTAGTTTGCTATTGATACCCCGATTTTTTAAGATGACAACAGCAAATTTTGTCGGGCCGGACGCATATGTGACCGGTTTTATGAACACTCTCCCACCCTATTTTATCTCGATTGGCCAGCACAATCACCTGACAATGGTGATTTTAAACTTCTCGCTTGTACTGTACACTGGATTTAAAATTAAAACATGTCCTTTTTTAGAGGAAAAAAAATTACAGAATTTTGATACGAGATCGGTAATGTTTTTCATATTTTCGTCGTTAACGTGAATGATAGTATTGATCTTGGAATCTTGACCACTTTCAATCGTTTCAATGAATGGGATTCTGACTTGGGAACGTTGGCCGCGTGGTACGAGTCGTGAAACTGTGAACTTGCTTTTGGGAGATTGTGGGTTCGAACTCAACCGTCCGCCGTCCTGAAGGTTTTCTATTTTTAGACAGCTGGGGTTGTGCCTTAATTAAGGCCATGGCGGCTCTCTTATATATTTAGGGGTGTATCAGAACTTTAACGACAAAAATCACGGATGTTCTTCGTGTTATGTTCAGAACGAGGGCGCAATCCGACTGGCGGAGAATGTTTTGGACAAAGTGAGTTACTTTGTTACTAACAGGCGCCCGATTTGCCGCTGCCATGCTGTATGATGGAGTCAGAGGTAATGCACATGTTTCCTCGTTCGACTCGCACAGGATTATTCTATCCACAGTTCGCTTATTAAATAGCCTTAACTGCACATACAGTACAAGAACACACTGCAATTAACACACTTACCAATCAAGGAATGCACCAGATCATTTCTCCTTGATCGCAGTTACGTTCTCTATTATTTAACATGGTCAAAGATGCAAATGGAATGAAATACTGAACGAAGGAAACAATACGCCCTGTGATTGATTGATTGATTGATTGATTGATTGATTGATTGATTGATTGATTGATTGATTGATTGATTGATTGATTGATTGATTGATTGATTGATTGATTGATTGATTGATTGATTGATTGATTGATTGATTGAAACAACTTCCCCCTTGAGGAGGCTGCCACGAGGACACAGTACTTTGTCTTCTAAATTGCTGGTGAGTTTGCCAGTGCGCGAGGTAGAAATAACCATCACAAGGCTCAATGTGGCATGATGTATGGTTCTTCAAATGCTAAATATATGATTGCGAAGTATGGTTACTGAACCTCGTATTGTGGCGATACCGATGACGTGAAGTCGTGTCCGGTTGAGACCGAGAGAGTCCCATAGCTGTACAAGAAATTTAGGGATTGTGCTTCGAGCTCCGATCATGAGTCCATGGACGGAGATATTTTCTAGGTAATATTTTTGTCTTTATAGTAGTTCACGGCTGGTTGGTAAACTCGGCGTCCACCTCTTCGGCCTGGCCGATGTGTAGGATCTAAGATTATTCCTTGCTTGCTAGCTGGTTGTAGGGGCTGCCTGGCCGAGGCGGTAAAGGTGTGCTCGCTTCGCCCGGAAGGACGTGGGTTCGAATCCCCGTCAGGAAGTCGTAAAATTTAAGAAACGAGATTTTCACTTCCGAAGGTGCATATGGCCCTGAGGTTCACTCAGCCTACGCCAAAAATGAGTACCAGGTTAATTCCTGGGGGCAAAGGCGGTCGGGCGTAGAGCTAACCACTCTACCCCATCACGTGCCGAGGTTAACAATGGTGGAAGCCTTTACTTTCCACTCCTCCAAAGGCCTTCATGGCTTTGCTTTGCTAGCTGGTTGTGACTATGTTCCTTGCACAGTTGACAACAGTGTAGTAGCCACCTTTGAACTCTATTTAGGATGTGTGTGGGGAACGACCTGGAAAGCTGCCTATATTCTTCTCTTTCTACTGGTTTCTGATAGTAAATTTGTGCAGAAAAAACGGTACACTGTGTATTCGGACTGGGAAGCGACTACACGAAACGAACGAGAAGGTTGTGCACTCGCACCGAGTATTCCCTCTGCCTCCCACTTTCCACAGCGGCTGGCAAATATGGCGAGTTCGTCAATTTGAATCGTGCGCCAGGAACTAACAAATAATTTCATTTTCTCGAAAATAAACATTTTCTCCGCTAATCCGGTTACACCATCGTTATTAACACAACACGAAGAGGATCCATGATATTTTGGCGGTATAGTTCTGATACACTCTGTATATACATAACCACGCTAAGCAACTCTAGCACGCGGGTGTAAATTATTATGAAATAATTTATTATGCATTAGATCCCATCTGTTACATGACTCGAGTCAGTCTCCTTCTCAAAGAGGAAGTAAATAAATTGAATTTACTTATTGTATTAAATTATGCGCTGATCATTAGCCAATAGCGCTACATAAACACGAAGCGATTTCATTGATTAGCTTATTGACCATATCGCTCCACCCTTCTAAGGAAAGGAACTTCCTACCAGATTGATATCTAATAATAAACAGGCCTCTAGGTCACGCCAGAGGCCACACACACACAAATTGTGAGAATATATAAAGGCCAATGTAATCTGTGTACGGCCGTTCAGTGTACGAGCAGATCTACTGTAGCTTGTATGTAAGAGGACTTCACTTCGTTTCTAATAAATAATCTGTACCTTTCATCTTCTTAAGTCTAATTATTCAGAAGTTATCGGAGTACCATAACAGCTGTGAATACATTAGATAACACGTACTTGGAACTTTCAATAATACTATTATCATTCTTCGACATCGATTTAACATCATCTATTGGACTCGAGGTACGAATCAGCTCCGAACGCATGCTACCTTCATTCGAGACATTGATTATCGTCGCACCTTCGACTAGGCGACAGCCATCTTGTCCGTGACTTTGAAAATTGCAAAGTCTCTGAAACGCACTGTGGGGAAAAACGTTTAATAAAAACGGTGACTGCTAACAGTCTTAATTATTCATAAAGAAAAGGAATGTTTGTTATTTTAGACGGCGGTCTTGGACTCCCAGCTGGCAATTACAGTGTACGCCTGCCTTCTCCCGAGGGTCGATCCATGGTTATGATTTCAGGGAGATCCTATTCATAACACAGTAGGAATGTTGTATTGGAGTAGAACTCGTATTTACTACCCCCTGCGAATTCAGTCAACTTAGAGTGAACTCCATTACTCACTATTTGTTTGTTATCGAAGGAAGAAGGCCCTACTCATAAAGCTACAATTAGCACGTGCGATCTTTTAATTAGGAACCCTCGTAGACCATAAAACAGGCATAATTAAAGAGGAGGCAAGCAGCGCTGCTCCCCGAGCATGGCCTACTTACATTATTGCATTACGCCAAGAGCACGCGCCGAGTAAATAACTACTTCACGTTGACTTTGTGCTACAAACAGCGAGGACAGATACATAATGAAAAAGGGTGGGGACTGCGAGCAGAGGAGATGTTCTCAAGAAATTAACCGTCCTTCAACATAATGTTTGAAACATGTAAATGGCATTGCGGCAGTCATAGTTTGTGAACAAGTCGAAATGAAAAGATTTAGTGTCATTGTCTCTTATTAGTCATTTTAACAATATAATGTACGAGAGATAAATTACATCGAAGGTTCGTATTTCTATTTATTTACGGTAATCATCATCAACGGAACCAAATTCTAAGAGAAGCATAGAACACACAGGTTTCGCAGAGACCGGACAGTTTTGTGATTGAGGGAATCAATGGGATCGAGCTACGAGTTTTAAGTTTCCTTTCAGAATAATTAATGTATTATGTTAGAATTATAGTAAAATTTATTAATTTAATTAAACCTGGCGAGTTGGCCGTGCGGTTAGGGCCGCGCAGCTGTGAGCTTGCATCCGGGAGATAATGGGTTCGAACCCCAGTGTCGACAGGCCTGTAGATGGTTTTCCGTGGTTTCCAATTTTAATACCAGGAAAATGCTGGGGCTGTACCTTAACTAAGACAACTTCCTTCCCATTCCTAGGACTTTCCTATCGCATCCTCGCCATAACACCTATCTGTGTCGGTGAGACTTAAAGCTAATAGTAAAAGAAGACAAAGTAGTGTTTAGTGCAAGTCACAAATTCTTCTCTGAAATCGATCTTGTTCTGTCGGTAATGTGAGACTCATCTACGTGACCACTGCTCACCCCGCTGTCCTCTGCCCACTGTGATAAACAAACACTAAGCGGCGCCTGATCCAGCCGCGCCGTATTTTCATTAGTAGAGGAGAGGCAATATTTTGCAGTAATCTCCACAGCAATGTGACTGAATAGACATGCACTATTGTTTATTTAATAGTTTCAACAAATGTACAAAAGCAGAAACAGTAAAGATTAACTTGTAACTTGATTCTCTGTGGTACAGCTTCCCATATATCATTGTATCCTCGATGAACTGTATCGCCTATATTTTGTCAAATAGTTCATTTCGTGGTCCGCCTCGGTGGTGTAGTGGTTAGTGTGATTAGCTTCCACCCCCGGAGGCCCGGGTTCGATTCCCGGCTCTGCCACGAAATTTGAAACGTGGTACGACGACTGGAACGGGTTTCACTCAGCCTCCGGAGGTCAACTGAGTAGAGGGGATTCGATTTCCACCTCAGCCATCCTCGAAGTATTTTCCCGTGGTTGCCTAGTAACCCTCCAAGCAAATGCCGGGATGGTACCTAACTTAAGGCCACGGCTGGTTCCTTCCCTCTTCCTTGCCTGTCCCTTCCAATCTTCGCATCCCTTCATAAGATCCTTGTCAGCATACCAGTTGTACCCCCCCCCTCCCGACCCGAAGTCTCGCGCTCCAGGACACTGCCCATGAGGGGGTAGAGGTGGGATCCCTCGCTGAATCTGAGGGAAGAACCAACCCTGTAGGGTAAACGGATTAAGAAAGAATAATGAGCCCTTGCTGGCAAGATGTAGTGTTTACAGTGCACTATGTCTTCTGGTATGGGCTAGAGCAATTTGTTACTTTCATTGACCTGTCTCAGTCTCATCCTTGGCTTTGGCAATAAGAAAGTAACCGAGGTATGAGCGATGCTAGTAACACCATTCCTTATGCAGCCAGTCCGTTATGATTGGTGTGAAAATATCGCCCATAGGGTCGGTTGGTGCATGCATTTCAGTGGGCTTGGCAGAGTGATATGGAATAGCAACTTCTGGCTCGGTGAGGAAAGCAACGGGAAACTACCTCACTCCTCATTTCCCTAGTATGCCTCTTCATTGACGCCTAGGCTATCTATGATAGCCTTTGTAGGAGCTGTGGAGGATCAGACCAGCCTTCGGGCTGAATACCCAACATAAATTTATTTTGATGTCTGTGCCTCGTGTTAAGAAATTTCAATCTTAAATAAGGCTTAATGATCAATGACAGTCGAAATGCCCCGTATTTTGATGCTTATAATCTGCTCACCCTAGTACCAGAAGCTCAGTTAAAGTAGATTTTTTCGCTTTTTCTGATCCGTTTCTGAAGACCGCGTGTTTAAGTGCAGGAAGTCGGAAGTGAACTGTATGGCTCAGAATCTTTTACACCGGAAAGACTGCAGCGAGTGTGTCGCCTGGTGTAAACTAGACCTGTCTCAGGGCCACATAGTCCTCACCAGTTGTGAGCTGTCTAGGAGGAGTTCTTCCCGACAAGCAGGGTTGTTAATTGAATAGACCTCTTACTCACTTTCAGAGACTATTAGGTAAATGGCTTCCGTTCGTTCGTTCCGTGTAATTTAGCGTCAAACCGCTCGCTGCAGCAAACACACCCTTCACCACAGCTGAACGACCGGAGAGCACGACCACGCTACTTACGTTCATAGTTTTCCAACTTCAAGTGATACATTTTAGAAGCTACGGGCGTCTTTTTTTCTTCCTTGCCACTTTCTCAATTATCTGGGACCGGCACTGATGTCGATTAATTCCACTTTTCCGACAGGATGCCCCTCCTGATGCCAATATTTGTACAGGGCTGTATACACCACTGTGTTTTGTGATGGTTGACTTGACGTGTGGGGTGATGTACGTAAACTAAGACGACTTCTAAGATCACAGCATACACCCCCCGATCTAAAGGAATGAACAAAATGGTTAAAATCCACGTTCAGGCTGCGAATCGAACGTGAAGCCCCATGAACCTGACGTGACTACACTGTCTATTCAAGCAAAGAACCGGACCGTACTGCTCACCACAGTCGTCGTAGAGTTGATACAAGGAAAACATTTTACGCAAATTGATATTTTTTACTTCTAAATCGCTACTGCGTGGAGTCACGTCTTTGTTCCTGAACTACGGACAACGATGCAGTAGTCTGAGAGGCACGATACCAATTACGTGGAATGGAAGAAGACTTCTTAGACTCTTATGGCTGGACGTCATCCGAAAATCTGTGTAACGTGATGCAACAAAATATGTGACGGAAGTGTTACCTAGCAACCGTGCAGGCTGTGTCTTATCGCTGGTTGCAGCCGTTCATGGATGGCCATGACCGAGAGACATATTTATGTTTGTTTGTTTGTCCAACCCTTGTCCCGTTTCCCTACGGGGTCGGGTATGAGGTGAGATGAATTTGTCGTGGCGGTTTTTTATGACCGGATGCCCTTCCTGACGTCAACCTCATCAGAGGAGTTAATGAGAGATGAAATGAATGACGTGATATATGATAGTAGGGAGAGGGTGAAACCCGGTGCCGGCACATAGCCTACTCCTGTCGAATAGCACCAAGGGGTCTGCTCAAGGCTTAACGTCCCCATCCGACGGACGAATCACCATCAACAGCGTCATATGCCCTCACTCCATATGAGCACTGCGGAGAGGTTTGGAATTTAATCCAGGCTTTTGGCACGCAATCTAGTGATTAGAAATTGTATACCACCACCTCCCCTACCCTGCCGGCCAACATTCTGATGGTGAAAATGTTTTCGACCAACGGGACTCGAACCGGCTAACCTCGGTGTTAGACCATTTTTAGACTTCAGCGCCTTAACGATCATGGCCACCAGGCGGGCTACCGAGAGACATATTTATGATCATCTGATTTTCGCAAAGAGAAAAGCGGTTTCTTAGTCGTGCTGGTGCCCCTCCATGTTCCCAGAAGGTTAGAACCGAATCTGTTGTAGGACCCGACACTTTTAGCTCGATGGACCTGTCATTGTAAGGAACACAAAACTAGATAAGAAAGCTGTCTTCGCAGCAGTTATTAAACACAACAATTGTGCCATCGCTGCACATCGGAAACTGACATGAGTTACCTTCACTGGATTTTAAATGGCACTCGGAATATCTGGTTTCACTACTCTCCTCTCATCACACTTTCCGCTGCACCAATCATTTCCCACGCTTAGCACGCAGTAATCCAAGGAGCTTTGCATATCTGTCTCCCAACCAATTGTTTCTAACAATATTAATAAAAAGTCACGAGCTTGAAAAATCAAGTAACATTATTCCAGGACAGTCTAAGGTAATTTAGTCAATAACAATGGCAAGGCTGGTGCAAGTCTTTGGCTACCTACGCGTCTGTGAGGATGAGGCCTATGTTGCAGTGTAATGTTGAAGATGGCAAAAATACAGAGTCCGAGAGCCGGAGGAATTAACGAATGAAACTCCCTGATCCGACCCGACCCCTTTGACCAAGCCCAGCATTTAGCCACGGAGAAGGACAGGAAATTAGATAATGTGAAGTGGTTTGCTGCGCTCCTTACATTCTTGTGGTTTTCCATTTCAACAGTTGTTTATGTATCTGATCTTGTTACTTCTTTCTTGTGCCTGTTCCATTTCACTGTTGAAGTTTACGTTTGATACTTAGTTGGCAGTGCAAGCGAGAAATGCTTAATGTAGCTGTATCCTGCGCTCGTTGATAAACAAACAAATGCGTTTCTATTATTTCTTCGTTGTGCCCAACTAACGAACCCGATTGAACTTATTTAGCTGATGCCGCTGCCTTTTCCTTTTCCCAAAATCTCTTCATCTTCTCGCTGTGGCTTTTCTTGCGATGTTCTGACCAGGTTTCGTTGGTGGTAGTGCTTGGATGATGTTTAAAGCGGTGATTGTCGACTCATTTTCTGAACTGAGATCTGTCTAACACAATCTGTATTATTATTATTATTATTATTATTATTATTATTATTATTATTATTATTATTATTATTATTATTATTATTATTATTATTATTATTATTATTATTATTATTATTATTATTATTATTATTGTACCGAGCTCGATAGCTGTAGTCGCTTAAGTGCGGCCAGTATCCAGTATTCGGGAGATAGTAGGTCCGAACCCCACTGTCGGCAGCCCTGAAAATGGTTTTGCGTGGTTTCCCATTTTCACACCAGGCAAATGCTGGGGCTGTACCTTAATTAAGGCCACGGCCGCTTCCTTCCCACTCCTAGCCCTTTCCTGTCCCATCGTCGCCGTAAGACCTATCTGTGTCGGTGCGACGTAAAGCAACTAGCAAATTATTGTGGAGGCTGATGTAATCGTTCGGCTCCTTGGCTGAATGCTCAGCGTAGTAACCTTCGGTTCAGAGGGACCTGAGTTCGATTCCCAGTCAGGTCAGAGATTTTAACTGCGAATTGTGAATTCTCCTAGCTCGGGGACTCAGAGTTCGAGTTCATCTTAATAGAAATTTTCATTTATAACAGCCGAACTGAGTGGTTCAGACGGTTGAGGCGCTGGTCTTCTGACCCCAACTTGGCAGGTTCATCCTGGCTCAGTCCGGTGGTATTTGAAGGTGCTCAAACACGTCAGCCTCGTATGGGTAGAGTTAATAATGTTAGCTCTACGTCCTACTAAGTACTTCTTTACGTTTTTCGGAGGCGCCAAGGTGCCGGCATTGAGTCCCGCAGGAGTTCTTTTACCTGCCAGCAAATCTACCGACACAAAGCTGGTGTACATCAGCACCTTCAAATACAACCGGACCATGCCAGGATCGAACCAGTGAAGTTAAAATTGGAACGCCAGCGCCTCAACCGTCTGAGACACTCAGCCCGGCGTCGGTAGATTTAGTGGCACGTTAATGAACTCCTGCGGGACTAAATTCTAGCATCTCGGCGTCTCAGAAAACTGTGTAAGTAGTTAGTAGGACGTAAACTATTATTATAGTATATGACACTACGAACCACCACAAAATACGCAGTAGTACATCCCTTCGCTTGAGGTTGGTGATAGGAAGGGCATCTGTCCGTAAAACTGGACTAAATCCAGATCAATGTCGACTCCAAATAATTGGGAAAATGCTAGGAAGAAAGAGATGTCGATTTAATCCCTTCATACTCCAGCATGCCCCGCAGTGTAGGTTTAGCGTATCTGCCTCTTACCCGGAGGCCCTGGGTTCGATTCCCGGCCAGGTCGGGAATTTTTACCTGCATCTGAACGCTGGTGCGAGTTCCACTCATCCTACGTGATTACAGTTGAAGAGCTACCAGGCAATGAGATCGCGGCCCCGGTCTAGAAAGCCAAGAAAAACGGCCGAGGAGATTCGTAGTGCTGACCACACGACACCTGGTAATCTGCAGGTCTTCGAACTGAGCATCGGATACTTGGTAGGCTGTTGCGTCATGGGGTTTATTTTTTGTTTTGGTTATACTCCAACATTATCGCGTGCAAGAAGACACCTCCAGAGGCTCGTGCGGCACAAGCTCCTCCACGGGCCGGTGCCTATTCTTTCCGGAGTCTAGTGGTGTCGAGTGTTGAACCCGGTATCCTCAGTGTTCGAGGTTATGGAGCGATGATCTCGATGTTAGTGCCACTAAACCTGCGTCCTGAAACATACAATTAAGTCGTTAATGGTGCTGGAAGTGTTCGTTCTACAGCTAATGTTGTCTCTCTTTGGCGCAACAGCTGATAAGTGAGTCTCATGAAATTTCCTGTAAAGTGGCGGAAACTTGCCATTTCCGTCAGCCTCTGGGAGCCAACACTCCAAATAACGGCGTAAAAACATTCAACACAAACTCAATTATACAGCAAAGAAATTCTCGAGGAAGGGAGCGAGACTCGACTAACCGTATCAATTCATTTACCGTACTGGATAAGCTTTCGGTAGCAGAGGTAGATCCAGATATGAGTGGCGAAATCAAAGCAGTCCCAGTAAAATGTTAATGTATTTGAGAAGTCAATAAGGACTGGATACTCCAGTCTGCTAAACAAAACGTCAACACAGCTGTGATAATGCTGGGTTTCCCTAACCTCCTTCGGCTAACCTACGTATCTGCTAGAAGATACGTGTGTTAAGAAAATGGTAGATTCATCTACAGTTTACAATAGATAAAATAGCTCAAAACCTGTCCGGATCCATGGCTAAATGGTTAGCGTGCTGGCCGTTGGTCACAGGAGTCCCGGGTTCGTTTCCCGGCAGGGTCAGAAATTATTTCTTCTCTATTCTGTCAAATAAAGAACAATGGTACTAGGAGAAATTCAGCTTTTGAGAAGTTCGTAAAACGGAGGAAAGTATGTACTATGTAAAAGCTAAAAGCTACAATAATTAGACGTGTTATGAAGCGGTGCGATGAGCGAGACATCACCGGAACGGCTACCTTGTTATCGATTAGCCCGATTTGTGCGTTCGAACTTGTTCAAGAAATGTTTCGACATTCATTTTACCAGACCGAGTGTGACTGGCTATGCAGTAGCTCTGAGTTTGCTTTCAGGATATGACGGGTTTGAACCCCACTGTCAGCAGTCCTCAAGAGACTTTTCCATGATTTCGCCACTTTCACACTAGGCAAAGGCCACGGTCACTTCCTTCCCACCGGTAGCCCTCTCCTATCTCATCATCGCCATGAGACCTATGTCTGGCGGTGCGACGTAAAACACATTTAAACTGCCTACGTGTCAATTTGTAGGTTGCCTTTACGCTACCAGAGGGCAGAAAAAAAAATCTTTTGGAACATCTATGGCTGAATTTTAATTCATTTTGTCCAGTTAACATCAAATGTATGACCTTACGCTGCTCAAAAACCCCACCACCTCTGCCGCGTTTCTTAGAATACGGCTGCTGACACTCTACATGGATAAAATGTACGGGGGAAAGTGTCAGGGTCAGAGAAAGCAACAATTGAAAAAGGCAAGTCATGGAGGAAGTGAGTATTGTTTGGAGGAAGTGAGTATTGTTATTAAGAGTACAAAAACAAGTCCGCCTTTGTGGTGTAGTGGTTGCGTGGTTAGTTGCCACCCCCGCAGGCCCGGGTCCGATTCGCGGCTCTGCCACGAAATTTGAAAAGTGGTACGAGGGTTGGGACGGGATCCACTCAGCCTCGGGAGGTCAACTGAATAGACGGGGTTTCAATTCCCACTTCAACTATCCTCGAAGTGATTTTCCTGCGTTTCCCACTTCTCGTCCAGGCTAATGCCGCGATGGTACCTAACTTAAAGTCACGGCCGCTTCCTTCCTTTTTCCTTCCCTATTCCTTGCAATCTTCCTATGCCCCATCAGGACCATGTTCAGCATAACCGGTGAGAATGCCTGGGCGAGGTACTGGTCCTCCTGCCCAGTTTTAACACCGACCTAAACTCTCACGCTGCAGGACAGTGCCCTTGAGGCTGTAGAGGTGGGATCCCTCGTTAAGTCCGAGGGAAAAATCAACCCTGTAGGGTAAACGGATTAAGAAAGAAAGAACATGTTTTCAAATTCTCTTAACATGAATCTAAGGACAAGAACATATATTTCCTGCTCCTTCATAAGCTTTATGGTAGTCAGTCAATCAGTCATAAATGATCTCCATTTAGTGCTGCCTTCCAGTTGGCAGATTCCTATCAGTTGTTTACCTAGCCTTTTCTTAAACGTTTTCGAAGAGCTTGGATATTCATCGAAAATTTCCCGTGATACATTATTCCATTTCCTTACTTATCGCCCTATAAATGAATATTTGCCCCAATCTGCCCTCTTGAATTACAAATTTATTTTCATATTGTGATATTTGCTACTCTTAAAAGCTATGCTAAAGCTCACTCGTCTACTAATTTAATTCCACGCAAACACTCCACTGACAGCTCGAAGATGCCATCTAGTCCAGCAGCTTGTTTCCTACTCACAAGTCTTCCCAGTCCAAAGTTTGCAACATTTTCGTAACATTACTCCTTTGTCAGATATCACCCGGAAGAAATCGTGCGGGCTTTCTTAGGATCTTTTCCAGTTCTCGTATCAAGTAATCCTGGTGTGGGTCCCATACATTGGAACCGTACTCTAATTGGGGTCTTACCAGAGACTTACATGCCGTCTGCTTTACATTCATACTACAACTACTGAATGCCCTCATAACCATGTCTGTAACCTTTCTTAACAACCTCGACAAGGATGATTCCTTATGTTAACACTTAGGCACTTACAGAACATCATCCGCAAAAGGCCTTATCTGTGTTTCCAGTTCTTTACTCTTATCATTTACCAAACCCCATGGCACTACAGCCCTTGAAGGGCCTTGGCCTACCAAGCGACCGCTGCTCAGCTCGAAGGCCTGCAGATTATGAGGTGTCGTGTGGTCAGCACGACGAATCCTCTCGGCCGTTATTCTTGGCTTTCTAGACCGGGGACGCTATCTTACCGCCAGATAGCTCCTCAATTCTAATCACGTAGGCTGAGTGGACCTCGAACCAGCCTTCAGGTCCAGGTAAAAATCCCTGACCTGGCCGGGAATCGAACCCGAGGCCTCCGCGTAAGAGGCACGCACGCTACCCCTACACCACGGGGCCGGCTCTTATCATTTATATATTAATAAAAGTAAAGGTCCAACAACACTCCCTTGGGGGACTCCCCTCTTAATCAACACAGGAATGAGGAAAAGAAGGGAAGGTCCATGAAGGCTAGGCCTCATTGCGGTCCGAAGTGAACAATAGTTGACGGAGTGGAGTACTGGCACGTGTTGGAGCTGAGCTGCACATCATTTGTTATGGGAGTTTGGTCCGGTAGTCTGCTCACTGATATGGAAGTAACGGCCCAGATATTCAAATGCAAGTGGGCCACATTATACGCTAAATTTCTGTTCTCTTCTCTGCAATTGCTTTCAATTTACAGCGCCGACAGCATATTAACAGCAAACTTTATACAGTGGATAACTGTTTTGTTCGCGTTCAAGAGAGTTATTATACAGCAGTGTTCGCCATCACTTTGTAACCAGGCTTCCGCGTGTACCTTCTAAAGAAGGGAATATTCTCATTCCTATTACTAAACGTAAAAATACATGTTCAATTGTTAAGGAGTTACTCGTTAGTTGGGCTTGAATATGAAGCTTCTATGTTTAATATTTTGAGTCATAAAGAACATTATTAAAAATATTTTTAAAATTTCCCGTAACTGATGTACCTTTTTCTGAGAAAATACTCAAACCACAGCTGCTGAAGTAAAAGTATTGTCCTATTGTTATAGGGGTTGAGAAATTATTTTTTATATATCCTAGATGAAAACTGAAATTTTCTGTAACATTTTTAGTGCATTTGAACCTGGCCTCCATGAACTAATCGAGATGTCTGGTTAAATTTACTTCAAAAGCAAATCTATATAGTGTCTAAGAGACTACGAAGTTTCAAGCACATTGATGTGATAGTTTCTGAGAAAAAGGTTCAGAAAATTTTAAAAATATGATTTACGGAAAATCCAGAAAGAACGTTTGACTGGTAGATGACATCTAATGATGTTCAGCGTGCAGAGTTATGTTTAAACCTAATTGTATTGCCTCAAATATAACTTTTAACACAATAATTGATAAGTTACATCAAACTCTTCAGGAAAGACTAGAGATTTTTTAACCTCAAAAACGAAAATTGGCCTTTTTGAGCCTATCACACTTCCCGGTTCCCTTAAAAACCACTACGAGCGCTAATGTGAGTCAATGCAGAGTTTCACTTAAGCCTTTCGGTGTGGACGTTTTCAAAAATAAGAAAACGCCTGAGGGTATTGAAACAAGAGACACATTGAAACATCACAGAAAGAATTATCAATAAGTTAATTCGGCTAGCATTTGAACCAAAAATAGAACGACTAAAGAAACAAGTGATTTTAGGCTCTTTTTTCCGGAAATGCATTTAGGCATTTTTTTTTTTTTTTTTTTTTTTTTTTTTTTGATAAAGCTATCCAAGACTCACAATTTGATACCTTTCAGGGCCTTTTAGCACTTCAACTTGCTACTTGCTAAGAAATACACTGACTGACAGAGCAAATGCAACACCAAGAAGGAGTGGTCAGAACTTTATGCCAATTGCAGGGTAGACTGACGTCACTGAGGTATGCTCATGATGTGAAATGCGCCGCTGTGCTGCGCACGTAGCGAACGATAAATGGGACACGGCGTTGGCGAATGGCCCACTTCGTACCGTGATTTCTCAGCCGACAGTCATTGTAGAACGTGTTGTCGTGTGCCACAGGACACGTGTATAGCTAAGAATGCCAGGCCGCCGTCAACGGAGGCATTTCCAGCAGACAGACGACTTTACGAGGGGTATGGTGATCGGGCTGAGAAGGGCAGGTTGGTCGCTTCGTCAAATCGCAGCCGATACGCATAGGGATGTGTCCACGGTGCAGCGCCTGTGGCGAAGATGGTTGGCGCAGGGACATGTGGCACGTGCGAGGGGTCCAGGCGCAGCCCGAGTGACGTCAGCACGCGAGGATCGGCGCATCCGCCGCCAAGCGGTGGCAGCCCCGCACGCCACGTCAACCGCCATTCTTCAGCATGTGCAAGACACCCTGGCTGTTCCAATATCGACCAGAACAATTTCCCGTCCATTGGTTGAAGGAGGCCTGCACTCCCGGCGTCCGCTCAGAAGACTACCATTGACTCCACAGCATAGACGTGCACGCCTGGCATGGTGCCGGGCTAGAGCGACTTGGATGAGGATGAGGGAATGGCGGAACGTCGTGTTCTCCGATGAGTCACGCTTCTGTTCTGTCAGTGATAGTCACCGCAGACGAGTGTGGCGTCGGCGTGGAGAAAGGTCAAATCCGGCAGTAACTGTGGAGCGCCCTACCGCTAGACAACGCGGCATCATGGGTTGGGGCGCTATTGCGTATGATTCCACGTCACCTCTAGTGCGTATTCAAGGCACGTTAAATGCCCACCGCTACGTGCAGCATGTGCTGCGGCCGGTGGCACTCCCGTACCTTCAGGGGCTGCCCAATGCTCTGTTTCAGCAGGATAATGCCCGCCCACACACTGCTCGCATCTCCCAACAGGCTCTACGAGGTGTACAGATGCTTCCGTGGCCAGCGTACTCTCCGGATCTCTCACCAATCGAACACGTGTGGGATCTCCTTGGACGCCGTTTGCAAACTCTGCCCCAGCCTCGTACGGACGACCAACTGTGGCAAATGGTTGACAGAGAATGGAGAACCATCCCTCAGGTCACCATCCGCACTCTTATTGACTCTGTACCTCGACGTGTTTCTGCGGTGGTCCTACATCCTACTGAGTCGATGCCGTGCGCATTGTGTAACCTGCATATCGGTTTGAAATAAACATCAATTATTCGTCCGTGCCGTCTCTGTTTTTTCCCCAACTTTCATCCCTTTCGAACCACTCCTTCTTGGTGTTGCATTGCTCTGTCAGTCAGTGTATTTTCATCATTAAAAATGGATGCATGGTACACATTCCATCTCTAGGTATACAGCCGCTCGCATAAGTATTCGACCATCTGCCATGTTCATATCCTATATTGGACACCAAATTTTCATTACAAAGCTTAAGTTACTTTCAAAAAAAGCTACTAAATGGATATGCAATATATATACTTACAATAATAACGGCAGAATATACCCTCTTGCATGTTTTATTTAGCGTATGGCTTTTTGGACAAACTCTGAGAAACATCATTATATTGATCATTATAAACCAGCTTCTAGTTCACGCGCGTTAATACTCTTTAATAAAAGTAATGAGTGTGATTGGACTAGGAAATGGAAACGCAAAAGTATTCGTCCGCGTTGTGCACAGTCTTGTTTAACGATCGCAACATTGAGGAAGTCAGTCATTCACCAGTCAACATCTAGTGTATGCCCCGAGTACAATTGGTAAGATAAGAGAACAAAATGTTGCTGAACGCGAACGAATTATCCAACTCTACCAAATGGCTGATTCTTAAAGAGTAACTGCTGAGAAAACTGGAATACCGCGAACTCCAGTCGCAAGTATCATTCAGCGATACAAGACCAGTGCAACTGTACTTCACAGAACGAAAAATGGGCGGGCAGGGCGGCCATACCTTTTGTGCTCAAGTGCTGCAGCACATTGCCTATTTGAAAAATAATCTACTTTAATATTATTATCTACAATCAAATACAGTGAAACGAAAAGACGCCAGAGAAAGAATAGGAAGTCATTCAGCTCCCCTCACACTAGTCGTGCGCTCCACGCCGGGTGCTGTGCAGACCATAGCTCAGCGAGATTTCTAAGCTTTTTGCCGGAAAGCAGGAACTCTGCCTTTTGCGCATGCGTGCCCAACTTTTCCAATGTGCTGTAGAAACAACAGCTAAGATATCACTTCACAGCGAGTCTTCGTTCGACCACTGGTCATATTTGCATTTCGACCGATACGAGAACGTGGCAGGTGGCACCCACTTAAGAGGGGATCGCTTCAAACAAACGGAAAAAAAATACTGTAGAGGAAGCCATCAGCTGTTTCCGCCAGGTCTTTTAATACTCCCAACTTCCCTATTCCATAGCCACATTTGTAACTCGATAAACTATACAATTTGTACTTTTTACGTTGTCAAAATAAGGACATGATATTGTGATTTCCTTTAATTACAAAATGTCTAGTTTATAAATTTCACTATAACAATATAGCATGTAATTTTGCATTACGACATTACAGGTTTTATTTCATTGACTTCGGTAACACCGAGAAGTCTTATTTTTGCGCGCTCACATCAAGCGTTTCTGAGTTCGTGAACGTTTTGTCATTGCAGGTGTCATTGTGTGTTTAATTAGTTTTGTATGCGGAATGTGTTGGGATTGTTTGCGTATTTCTTTAGTATGCAAAACTCAACGGAGATCGTCTTGAAAACCGCATATGTTTCTAAATAAGTTTATTTTTTGGAGTGGGGATGGGTTACAGCACACAACTGATTTTCTGCACAGCCGCCACTGAAAACAGAGCTGGATTGTAGGGCAATACAAGCCAAAAGAAGCCCTGGACAAGTGAGGTGAACCGTAAGAATACGCCAGCGTTCGCCAAAGTATAGGATACGTTTTAATAATTTCGTATGGCTACTTCTAGTCGGGTGCAGCCGTTATGAGGCAGACCCTCCGGTCAGGGTGGGCGGTATCTGCCATGTCTAGGTAACTGCGTGTTATTGTGGTGGAGGATAGTGTTATGAATGGTGTGTGAGTTGCAGGGATGTTGGGGACAGCACAAACACCCAGCCCCCGAGCCATTGGAATTAACCAATGAAGGTTAAATGAACCGAAGGCCAGTACGCTGACCATTCAGCCAACGAGTCGGACTACGATACGTTAGGAAGCCACTAGCGTTTTGAAAACACCCGGCATAGCAAAATTAGGTCTTGACAGAGGGTAATTCCTCCAGCAAGATAATGACCCTAAGCACACGGCTTTTACGGAATTGTTACTCTACAATGTACCCTAGTGGCCAAACTCAAACTACATGGAGCATTCGACAAAATCAAAATGTAAAATGAGCAAGCAGAGTATTACAAATAAAGAAATTATGAAGCAATACTTCACCGAAGAATGGCACAAAATAGGACCGAAAGTGACAGAGAAACTGGTAACATCCTCGCCGAATCGTCTTCAAGCCGTCCGACGCGCTACTGATACTTAGGAAATGACTGTACTATTTGAGTTCTTATTGTGGACGAATACTTTTGGAACTTGACTTTTCTGCAAGCAGTGCGATTGTTTTTTATTAGTTCTCAAATGTTCGGATGGCAAATAACTTCTTTATGGTATTGGTGCTATTGGCAATTGACGTGCGGGGCTGTATACTGATATGTAACAGCCATGACACAGTGGTGGCCCAGATGAATGTCATCGTGCGGAAACTGTTTGCATGGGATGAAACGGAACCCGCGTCCCTCGTCAGCGAATGTTACTGGAACCTACAGTCAGAACCTGTCCACCCACTTGTTCACTTCCAGCACTGTGCCTTAGGCCTGTACCTATAACAAGACAATGCAACGGCCCTTGAGCAACCACGGACATGAGGATCCATGTCTGGTTCTCAGTGTCAGACGACCTTTTCTTTTTGACTTAATATATCTTACGGCTGGGCGTCATCCGAAAATTTGTGTAACGTGACGCGACAAAATACGTGACGGAAGTGTAACGTAGCAACCGTGCAGGCTGTGATGTAAGGTGTGGATGGATGGTCAGACAATGTTACCTAGCAACCGTGCAGGCTGTGATATAAGGTGTGGATGGATGGTCAGACAATGTTACCTAGCAGCCGTGCAGGCTGTGATGTAAGATATGGATGATGGTCAGACAATGTTACCTAGCAACCGTGCAGGCTGTGATATAAGGTGTGGATGGATGTCCAGACAATGTTACGTAGCAACCGTGCAGGCTGTGATGTAAGGTGTGGATGGATGGTCAGACAATGTTACCTAGCAGCCGTGCAGGCTGTGATGTAAGGTATGGATGGATGTCCAGACAATGTTACCTAGCAACCGTGCAGGCTGTGATGTAAGATATGGATGATGGTCAGACAATGTTACGTAGCAACCGTGCAGGCTGTGATGTAAGGTGTGGATGGATGGTCAGACAATGTTACCTAGCAACCGTGCAGGCTGTGATGTAAGGTGTGGATGGATGGTCAGACAATGTTACCTAGCAACCGTGCAGGCTGTGATATAAGGTGTGGATGGATGGTCAGACAATGTTACCTAGCAGCCGTGCAGGCTGTGATGTAAGGTATGGATGGATGGTCAAACAATGTTACCTAGCAACCGTGCAGGCTGTGATGTAAGATATGGATGATGGTCAGACAATGTTACCTAGCAACCGTGCAGGCTGTGATGTAAGGTATGGATGGATGGTCAGACAATGTTACCTAGCAACTGTGCAGGCTGTGATGTAAGGAAAGGATGGATGGTCAGACAATGTTACGTAGCAACCGTGCAGGTTGTGATGTAAGGTATGGATGGATGGTCAAACAATGTTACCTAGCAACCGTGCAGGCTGTGATATAAGGTATGGATGTTTGGCCAGACAATGTTACGTAGCAACCGTGCAGGCTGTGATGTAAGGTATGGATGTATGGCCAGACAATGTTACCTAGCAACAGTGCAAACTGTGATATAAGGTACGGATGGATGGTCAGACAATGTTACGTAGCAACCGTGCAGGCTGTGATGTAAGGTATGGATGGATGGCCAGACAATGTTACCTAGCAACCGTGCAAACTGTGATATAAGGTACGGATGGATGGTCAGACAATGTTACCTAGCAACCGTGCAGGCTGTGATATAAGGTGTGGATGGATGGTCAAACAATGTTACCTAGCAACCGTGCAGGCTGTGATGTAAGGTATGGATGGATGGTCAGACAATGTTACCTAGCAGCCGTGCAGGCTGTGGTGTAAGGTATGGATGGATGGTCAAACAATGTTACCTAGCAACCGTGCAGGCTGTGATGTAAGGTATGGATGGATGGTCAAACAATGTTACCTAGCAACCGTGCAGGCTGTGATGTAAGGTATGGATGGATGGTCAGACAATGTTACCTAGCAGCCGTGCAAGCTGTGATGTAAGGTATGGATGGATGGTCAAACAATGTTACCTAGCAACCGTGCAGGCTGTGATGTAAGGTATGGATGGATGGTCAGACAATGTTACCTAGCAACCGTGCAGGCTGTGATGTAAGGTATGGATGGATGGTCAGACAATGTTACGTAGCAACCGTGCAGGTTGTGATGTAAGGTATGGATGGATGGTCAAACAATGTTACCTAGCAACCGTGCAGGCTGTGATATAAGGTATGGATGTATGGCCAGACAATGTTACGTAGCAACCGTGCAGGCTGTGATATAAGGTATGGATGGATGGTCAGACAATGTTACGTAGCAACCGTGCAGGCTGTGATGTAAGGTACGGATGGATGGTCAGACAATGTTACGTAGCAACCGTGCAGGCGATATCTTATGGCTGGTTGCCGTTTGAAATTAGCAGCCGTTGTTGGATGGCCATGACCGGGAGATATGTTAATGATCATTTGATTTTCGCAAGGGGAAACAGTTTCTTTCACTTTCCTGATTTGCTCCAAGGAGCCATGCAGCCAGCAATCCACAATCATATACAATATCATAACAAAACTGAAATAACACTCAAATACACACAAAAGAAGAAAACACTCGTGACAACTCACCAAATTATAATCTTCTGTCAAAAATAGTCCTGTCGACGTTCTGGCAACCTTAAATACAAGATAACAATGTCTTACAAAATTGGTTTACAAATGTAATGTAAGCACAATCGTATAAAATTGCACACTATAACAGACTTAAGAATACTGAACGAAATGTATTTTACAAGTGTAAATTGGACTATCTGAGGAAAGAAGCAATATAATGATTAAACACTTAATATTAACTGGGAAGTGGAATCGCAACATATCCAAACTGTTAAAAATTGTATACATCCGTCGCCGTTGTTCTCGACAGAATTCACACGCAAAAAAGGGTTTTAAGTGTTGAATTGACTGATTATCGCATTAATAGAGGGCAGAGTCAGTAACTCCAGTGCGACGTAAGCCTCTATGATTGAGTCGCATACGTATAATAGATGTTGTCTATCTTCTATCGGTGTCCTATTTGGAGAATCAAGGTCTTGTGGGCACGTCTAGTTGATGTGTAGCATATAGCTGTCCTTTATCTCTTTGAATTGTTCGGCAAAGTTGAGACTATTCTTCACGAGTGCGATGATGAAGCAGTGGAAAGATGTCTCAATACGGAAAAGCAACAGGGTGCACCCGTTATTGGCCGTTTAGCCAGTTGGCAGCCACTGTGGATAATACCTACATGTCCTATCATCCAAATTAAATGAACGTCAGAACGTGAAGTCGCGCTTCCCGCACCATTTGCCGACCTACGTAAGTGCATCTGTGACATTTCAGAGCTCTATGTGGGGTTTGTGAGGATTATAGAGCGCTTTGTGAATCTGAGGATATAAGAATGTTTCGAATGCCATGAACGACTATATGAGACAGCGGCCCGGATGGACAAAATTTTAGTAGTATATCTTGATGTTTCCCTAGGTAAGCAAAAGTTGGCGCATATACCCAGGAATACATGTACATATCCCACTCCATCTGATGCTTTGGAGTCATCGATATAGATGTGGATAAATTATGGCCAAGTGGAGTGTGGAAATGACAATACTGATTTATTTAGATTAGTTTCTTTGCCCACGAGCTTGGGTACATAATGCACTGGTACCACCCGATCTAATCCTATGCTGGACATTGTCGAGAGGGATATGCGCGCCTGGACCGACACCTGTCCTATCCCAGACCTGTCTGTGACGCACATGTGGATTTACTCTTTCTGACACCAGCCCTCTATGGACGGATATAATCACTATTGCGTCTTTCTATGGTGGTGGGTAGTGTGGTGTGTTGTCTGAATATGAAGAGGAAGATATTGGGACAAACACAAATACCCAGTCCCAGTCCCCGAGCCAGAAGAGTTAACGGACGCAATTAAAATCCCGGGAATCGAACCCGGAACCCTCTAAACCGAACCGAAGGTCTCACCGTTGGCCATTCAGCCAT